>NC_056751.1:433270372-433285372 GCF_019279795.1 Protopterus annectens | reverse complement strand
AAGTACTTCCACTTGTGAAAATGCCGCCCTAGCATGAGCTATCTTGCCTAATTTAACTTATTAGTATTCCCCAGTAACTACTTTTTGCATTCATATCATGGTGTCTGTTTCCCTGATAGTTTCTAGAAAGCATAATCTCAGACTATGGAGCCCACTGTTTCTTGGTATCCCTTCATTCATATAACCTGTGCCTTATTTTCTTCCTCCACGTCCCTTTCATCATTCTTTATCTTGATGATGGTGGTGATTGCATTTAACATTTCAAAGAAGATGCCACTTTTATTAATACTAGAAGAAAGTCAGAAAGAAGCATCAGCATGGAGGTGCAGCATGCTTATTTGCAATGACTGCATTAGACTTCTAAAACATGACAGAAAACATTGTGAAAAATTTCCACTTAGCTTTTTTTTTTTTTTTATATTTTTCATATCATTTTACAATTTAAGCATGCCATGCATGCTTTTTAACTTTCCATGCTCATCTGTGCATCCTCTTTGTTCATGTTATGCATACATGCATACATACAGACAAATATTTCAAGCACGGGCATTAATCCCCTTCTAGATTGCCAATATACCAAAACACTTGTTCCCATAATGTGTCCAGTATGTTCTTAAAAATATCTTAACTAGCACTTGCTTTAATGTAATTTGATAGTCTGTTTCATGCATCAGCTATTCTGTCAGAGAACCAATTAGTACACTTCTCATTCCTATAGAATCTGTTACATAGGTTGTCTGATGATTCTCCAGCAATTTTTGATAACCCCAAACAATCCCAGAGGTAGTTGTCTCTAAATGCCCTATATACTTGAATAAGATTTCCACTTAGATATTTATAAGAGACATTGTACAAGTTCAGATATTTTAGTCTTTCATAATAACTTAAATGTTCACATTCATGGATACCCTTGGTATATTTCTGTTGTACTCTTTCCAGTTTACTCATGCTTGTTTTCTTATACGGTTTCCATATAGTTATTCCATACTCAAGTTTGAGTCTAATGTAACTAACAACAATGACTTCATCATTTTTGATTTCCTAAACTTTATAAATCTTTTTATACAACCTATAGTTCTATGACTATCATTAACCAATTGGTTGATATGATTAGAAAAACTCATAGCTGAATCTACCCATATACCCAGGTCTTTAAATGAGTCTACAGTTTCAATCACTATGTACTATATTAAATATTCACCTTTCAATTTATGCCTCTCAAATCTCATATACTTAGTTTCCAATGTATTTATCAGCATATTATTCTCCTGTGCCCAAATGGTCAATTTAGTCAAGTTATTTTGCAAACAAGCCTTATCTGTAACACATGTAATCAGTTTACCCAATTTCAGGTTGTCTGCATGTAGGCAGTAGAACACCTCAGATGAAAAAGTTAGGTCTGAAATATAAAATCTAAACAAGTAAAGGCCTAGGACAGAGCCCTGAGGGACACCCTGACTGTAACCAAAGATTTCACCTGTCCAACTGCTGTATGATACTTGCCATGTCCTATTTGTAAGCCATGCAACTATCCTTAACAAGAGCACATCAGTACTTAGTTGTACTAATTTATTGATCAGTGTTTTGTGCATGACCCTAACAAATGCTGAAGTTAAATCCATATAAATTGCATCACAGCACAATTTTTAATTTATAGCTGTTATTATATTGTTATAGAATATCACGTTACAGGTGGTGATAGATCTTTTTTCAACATACACATGCTGATATATAGTTTCATGTCCCAACCTATCCAGTTCTGACAATAACTTATCCAATATTACCTTCTCCATTATTTTTCTACAACATGAAAGTAGACTTAAGGGCCTGTATGACTCTGGGTTTGTCCTACTCCTGTTTCCTTTGAAGACAGGTTTAATAGGTACATCTTGAGGAATCTCCCCATATTTATATGACCCAGTGGGTAATAAATATAATGATACCATAAGTTCTTGCTGAACTGCTCTCAGGTCATTGTTACTAATTCCGTCTCCTCCCTGTGTTTTGTTTGGATCCAGTTTATGCAGTTCTTTTTCAATATAATCTAATTTGATTCCAGTATCTGGGGTTACCTGGATGTCCCTAGGACAACTTATCATCCCTTTTGTGGAGCCAAACTGTTTTACATAAGATTTTGTAATATAGCTAAAAGCTGTTGTGTCTGAGAATAAATTTTAGAATCTGCACACAGTTTATCAATTTGTGTGTCTTTACTCCTTCATGTATCTATAAAAATATTTCCTATTATCCTCAATATTTTTATATAAACTTTCTTCAAATTTTTCTTGATGTTGTCTTACACTACACAGAATCTGTTTGTCTAGCTTGTTTATTTCAATTTTCAAAGTTGTAGTTTGACCTCTCTTCCATTTCTTATATTTTTTGTCTCTCGCCTTAATCAGATATCTTGCTCTTATGGAAATTTAGCCCCTTGATGTTGTATGCCTAAAACCTGATGTTAAACATTTTTTGATTTCTTGCACTCAATTTCTCTTTCAAAACTTTTCACATTCCATGTGGAGTTTTTCCAGTGAACACCTCACTCCAAGTTAATTTTACATAGTGAATGTTTTGCTTGCATATAATCTGTAATTAACCTTCTGTGCATTGCTTTAGATTTCAGTTTGGCAAAATTATCTAGCAACAAATTAACCTTTATAACACCATGATTACTGCACATCAGTGGTGGTAAAACTCGACTTGAAGTAACAGTAATTTCTTTAGGAACACAAACAATGAATAGTATGTTCTGTCCCCTGGTAGGTTTCTTCACAATCTGAAGCAATTGTTCCTGAATATACATTGTGAATAATGTCCTTACTAATATTGTTTATTCCAGTCTGTTTCTGGTAAATTTAAGTCCCCAGCTAATATTAATGTCTTTCCTCATGTTTCATGCAAAAAATGTATGAATTCGTCTAGGTCATCTGCACTTGACTTTGGTAGTCTATACACTCCAACAACTGTTATATGTTCCAGGGTTGTCTTTATTATCACAGTTACAAAGTCTATAGTATTGGTGTTATCATTGAACATGTAATAATCACGTCTCATAATTATCTTTTATCTCTATCATAATACCCCCACCTGATTTTTTGTTAGAATGTCTGTTACAGTAAAAACATGTATACCCTGACAGAACTGGTTTCTAGTCATTGTTCTTTAACCATGTTTCACAAACAATAATAACATCAGTCTTTTGGGAATGTAGCAAATTTTCCAATAAAAAAAAAACTTTATTATTAATGCTCCTAGCATTAACAACCATCAGAGATGCATCAAATGTTGCTATCTGTGAACTGTTAAATTTTCGACCTGGCAATAATCCTGCCTAGTGTTTGTCAAATATTGCAAAATATCTGCTGTAAAAATTCTCTTCCCTGATCTTGACAAATGCACGTCATCCTGTCTGAACACGTGTGCCCAAAACTAGGCTTGGATGCTCTATAAATTTCCATTTTTTAAAACAGGACATTTTTTCCATGTAGATATTTACCCCAAAAAATTTTTTCATTCACAGTAGCCTGACTATCCTTTCTATAGGTGATTTGTGAAAAATACATCCTAACACCAGTACAAGCTATGCTATCTAAGAGGGCTGACACAGTTCCCTAATAACAGTCAGAGAATCCTTGCGGATGAGATCATTTATACCAACATGAATAAAAACAGATCCGTACTTCCTTACATTAAGGTGTTCCAAGGCTTGTCTCACATCTTCTGTTTTTGCTCCTGGTAAGCATAACACTGTTTATTGTTCATTATCTTCTCTGCAAATATAAGTATCAGTTCCTCTAATGATTGAATCTCCAATTACAATAATATCTTTGCTGGTCAGCTCTGAAGAATCTTTAGCTTCTAATACAGTAATATCTGCCCTATCAGTTGTTACAAAGGATAAATCTTCATCACCGTTAGTCTTGTTATTCCTGCTGTTTTCATTGTGTATTAAATTCTCATCCAGCTGGTATTGTAAATCCACATCTTCAGCCATGTAGTCAGCATCTGTCTTTCTCTTCTTTTTCTTACAGTAATGTTCTTCAATTCTTTCATGTTCAATTTTTATTTCTTCCTTTTCACCTGCCCTTTGCCTCTTTTTTTACCTTCTCTGTTGGAATATGTATGCCTTTTTCTGTAGACTGAAGGTTTTCTGATAGAAAAATATCATCATTCCTTGTAACCTGTTCATTACATAACAAAGCAGTGTCCTTTTACTAGGTATTCTCTTTCCTTTCCAGTCATTAATCAGTTTCTTTTTCTTCCTTGTTATTTGTTGTGAACTTCTTCGTTTCTTTCTTTTTTTTGTTTCCTTCTAAACAAACTGGATCCACAGATTGCTGAATACTTGCTTCCAGAATTCCAGAGTTGACAGGGGCATTGTCTTGTTTCATATGGGTTGAATGATCTTTGCAGACAATAGATGCATCATTTCTTAAATGCATTCTATTTGTTTTATGCCTAACATGATTTAGTTCATCAGTCCAGTCATTAATATATGAAACACCAGTTCTCCAAGCCATGCCAATTACACAAGTACAATCATCATCAGTAAGTCTAGATTTACTTCTAACAATGGTAAACAAATCATACATCTTTTGACACGAGGAACACAGATCACCAGTGTTATCAGCTGTTACCTTTAAATATGCATAGCATTTATTACACTGTACAAGATATTTGTGCATTAGCAAATCATTAATTGCATACTCATTTAAGGACTCCATATTCAACTTCAAATGAATAAAATATTGTAAAAGAAAAGAATAATCAAAATCAGTAACCACAGAATTCAAAGAGAATTTAAATCAACTTCTATGACAAAAAAATCTCACAAACAAGATACAACTAAATAATAAATTAAGTACAGTAAAGTTGTTCTGACCATACAAGTTCTGCAAGCCACACAAAAGTTGTAATTCTTTTATGTCGGGTGTGAAGGCGCGAAGTAGCTTCTCCTCACTATCACTCACAGTTGCACTTCTTTTTAACAGTAAAGATCAATAAATCACAGACCAAGGCAGGATTGTTTAGATATGTTCAGGATTTTCCTCTCTGCAGTCTGTGTGAACTTATAGCTGTCTAGGCCCCTTGAGGAAGCTACAGCTTGCCTGTCTAAAACCTCTCCCTTTCTAACAACCAACAGTGCAACTAAAGGTAAAACTGCAAAATATTAATTAAAGTAAATCTTGTTAACAAGCTAGCCCTTCCTGCCTACAAACAGTTAAAAACAGTGATGACAAATGCAATCTAAATTTAAATAGAACTTCTCTTACCAGTTAACCCCACAGCAAATCACAAACCAAGGTAGGATTCCTGCCTACAAACAGTTAAAAACAGTAATAACAAATACAATATAAATTTAAATAAAATTTCTCTTACCAGTCAACCCCACAGTAAATCACAAACCAAGGTAGGATTGTTTAGATATGCTCAGCATTTGTGTGATGTCCCTCCTCTGGGCAAGTAATCAAGGAGCCTGAATCCTCACCACTTATACCAGTGAGGCATGCTCACCTGGAACAAAGATAGAGACACACAGCATTTTCAGATGCAGCTCTCTGCACCAAACACAATTTCCCTTAAAAGCACACAGGGGGCACATTCAGTCCAGGTCTCTCTCTCTCTCTCTCTCTCTCTCTCTCTCCAGGCCCACAATTAGACTCCCCACTAGCACAGTTATAGAGCTGAGTCCCAGCCAAGTGTCCCAGGCCAAGTCATCCACTACTCTCTCTGTGAAACCAGTGCTCTGTGTCCCTGATCCAAGTAGTTGACACACGCACTCTTTGAGATTTGATTTTCACACACACACACACACACACACACACACACACACACACACACACACACACACACAAGACTGGCACAGATCTATAAGGCAGATACTGCCACCAGGACACTCCAAAGCCATCTACTCTAAGGCTTTTACAAGGGTACCCAATTATACTGAGTAAAATGAATATTAATATAAATGGTAGTGTTTGACCAATGCAGCAGGGCTTCCAGGAGCAGCCACAGTGTCACCAAATAAATAGAAGTACTCACAAAGATTAACAAATTATCTAAAAGACCATCCACAATGAAAAGTTTAAATATATTTAATAATAAATAATAAAAAAAACATGCAAATACTAAATATATATTTACTATAAGCCACAGAGTTGCAATCACAGGAAATATTAAAATAACAGATGGATGGATTCACACAGTTACAGAAAAACAGTACTTAATTAATCTCACTATATTTTCCTGACTGATCTAAAGAAAATACTATTCCCTGGTTACTTACTAAAGCAAAGCAAGATGAAGTGGGTGGGTGGTCTTGCCAGTTCCAAAAAACAGACTGCCCTGCGACTTCTGTCTCATCTAGTATTAAAACATCAGTTCAGTCTTGGTTTACAGAATGACATCACATACATCTGGTCATCTGACTTCTGGTTCCCATACTAGCCCTGTTTACTAGAAACTGAACCAGAATATCACACATATGTGTTACCATACACACAGCTAGATCTTTGCTAAGATGTATTTTAGCATCTAGAAACCACAAAACCATTTCAACACATACACCCTTCTGGGGTAGCAATTATTCACTGCTAAGGACAATACAGCAGGATTCTTAGTCCTTGCTTTCACAGACATTTTGTCTCTGGCTGCAATCAGAACTGTAAGAAACAATCTTTATGGCTTACCAGGTAATTTAATTTCAGACTATTTTCAAGGTTAGCTGGACTGAGATTAACCTCTTCTCTTCCAGTATCCTCTGTTACAATATAGTAATTCCAAAAATTACAATACAGTGTAACATACAGGTATATTTCTTTTATGTCCAGCAGGACTCACTGTTGGTACATTTTTAACACAAGCAACTTTAGAAGCATGTTTTCAACACAAGCACCTGTACAAATCAGCTTGATATACAAATGACATATAATTCTTTACAAAACTCCAGCTAGCTATGCTGGCATATGTTACATATCCACTGCCTTACTTCTCCTGGCATAGCTAGCAATACCTCACATTGTCACATTATGTATAAAACATTTCATGTTTAGTTTCACTTTCTAAGAACTGCTCACAGATGCCCCTAAAACTACACATATTTTGAATCCTATCAGTTTGTTTCAGACTTTTTGCCATTTTTCTTACCCATCTCAGGGAATATTCTTAATACTGTACTAGGCTTTGAAATGAACAAATAATTTCATGAAAGTATAACTTGTGTCTGAGACTATACTTTATTCTATTTAAACTTTGTTAACTAGGTTAGTCTCACTAGGCTACTAGCCTCTTTTCAGAGGAGGCCTCAGGTGGTGCTTATACTACTAGAGGAAATTTGGCCACGGCATCAGGGAACTTCCCCTAATCTTTTCAATAGGTGCCATGAGACCTTTTATATCCACCTAAGCTAACACAAACTCAGTCAGATACGGCCTCAGTTTAATGTCTCATCTGAAGTATAGTATACTCAGGAGTGAGGTGTCTCCCTTTGCTACACTGCAGCGGCAACAATCAATCTACCTGGTGTGGGAAAAGAATCAGCAGCGTTTTGCATTAAAGGTGAGCATGCTACCTGTTGCATCACTGACACTGCTTGTACTGACATTTACTTGTAATACTACATTTTGTGTCATGGTGCCATATTTATTTCCATTCCTTCTGCTACATCCATAGAAAAGAAACCAATTCCCATAGAAAAGAAACCAATTCCCAGTCAGATATAGCATTTTAAAGGAGAAAATTTTGAGTTCATTTAACTGATATTTGACCAGCACTTACAATTGTTACCTTTCTGCAGTGTCTCTGTGATCAAGTGGGAGGTAACTTCCTAGTGACTACTTTCCATATCATTAGTAAGGTGCTGTTCTTTCAGACTGACAAAGTTCTACGTGACAACCTTTAAAATCATAGAACACTGGCAAAAGGTGTCAGAGGCCATAGCCCCTGTATGGTGTGTGCCAGTGTTTGGTAAGGGAATATAAAGTTAATTAAACTGGTTTTCGGAAAAACTGAGAATAGGCTTTAGAAAAACATGCAAACTTTTTATGTACTATTAGATTGCTATAATTTTGCAAACAGTGTGCATTTGTTTTATAGTCTGTGTGTACAGTACAGTACAAACCTCACAGTTTTAAAACTTAATGGGATACATTTGTGTTCTAGTACAGTATTTTATTGGCATAGTACAACCCCAGTAATTCACTTGCTGAGTACAGAGATGTCAGTACCGATGGAAGGCGAATAACATCTAATTCATGAGTAAGTAAAACACAGTGCTTTGAAGGTTATATTTATTTCTACCCTTATAAATGGTATTTCAGATGCTTCATATTCAGTATTATTTATACAAGTGCTGAAAACTCATATATCCAGTCCCATGAAGCTGTGGGGTTTGTGATATCAAATTCATTAATCTTGAAGTAGTAAGATAAAGGCATTGTGTAAAACTTACAGTTCTGCAAAAAAATCATTCATAACATTATCCTCTGCAAAAGTAAATCAAAAACTAAATACATCCTGTAGACTGCTTGGCTGATGAATGTGTTAAGCTTACTATACTAATTATAAAAGTTTGTTTCTTGCTCTCTAGACATTAAAAAATCACCAAGAGGGGTGATGGCTGTGCTAAAATATAGTGCTTAAATTCAGGATGCTCAGTTATTTTTTTAATAAAATACTGGCACAAAAGAGTGGTATGTGAAAAAAAATGGGCACACTCCCCGGGATTCATGAAGCTTGCATCAGGTGCAGACATGTAGTCGGCGTTCTAACACCAAAGATGGCCACCGAGTGATTCAGGTACAAGATGTTCCCATGTGCACTACCTGCGTACGCTACGCCCGCACAACTCCTAAGCCTTGTATGCTAATTATCACATGTGCAGCAGTGTAGCATGCAAATGAAGGTATGTAGTGATTCAGGAAGTGGTGCAGGTGTAGTGTAAGCATGCAGAAATGTAAACCATAGAAAACAGTTTACATTTTTGCTAACATAAAATCGGAGCCATGACAGCCGACCAAACACATGTATTATATTGTTAATATATGCCAATGGCTAAATATATAGCCACTGGCATAAAAAATGTACAAAATATAAAATTAACATTTAATATATATAGTTGCACTATTGCAACGTGGAAGCGCAGGGCAGTGGTGCATAAAGGGGATCGCAAGGAATATATAAAAATATAGAATAAAACCGCATATTACGATTTCCCCATATTAGTCAATGGCAGGCATGCTACACCATACTCATGGCGCAAGCGTTGCTAAGGGGCAGTGACAGTGTTATGTGCAGTAGCTAGGAATTAGTAGGCAATGCCATGCAAATAAGAGGAGTAATAGTGAATCGCAGATTCCCTGCTGGTGTAAGGATGCACCTCACAGAGTAGCATTATAAAACCGAGGTGAGTCCTTGAGATAAAGATGATATCAAGACAGGGGAGTATCGCCATTGCTGTAAGCACATTGGAGCATTGCTAAACCAGTCTGCCCCTAGCTAGGCAAAGCTGCAGGATAGGGGTGTGTCAAATTGTCCATATCTATGCTTAGCTGAGAGTACACATGGTAACCGAGTATGCATGTGAACGGAGATGAAAACGCACATAAACACGGTAAATGGATATGTGCGGCGCACACTCCAGCTGAAACAGGAAGGATATAGGAAATAAATAAGGAAATGCTGCAGCAGTGAAAGTGGAGTACAAATGACTAATAAACACCTAGGAGCCTACAGTGGGCCACTGACAACAGCTAACAAGGCTGCAAGCAGCTACCTGCAGAACAGGGAAGGGGGGGGGCTGTACTGCAAAGAAAACAGCAAAGTGTCAAAGCAGAACAAAGGCGATATGCAGTATATCAGCTACAAGGCACATTTCACCATGACTGGGTAGGGAAAGTACAAAACAAGAAAGATGGCAGGTGGATGCATGCCTGATAATGGGAGGGGATCCAGGTCTAAAAGTGAATTAAAGGGCAACAGATTAATCAAGGCAGGCAAGTAGATCTCCACAGTAAGGACCCCACACTTGCAGTACTCATTGCAAAACCCATAATTAAGACACGCAACAGCTGGAATAGTTCATACACACCCACTTACATCAGCAGCATCCATAGCACAATATTATAAAGTGTGAAAGCACCTCACGCACATTTGTGTATTCCCATACACTCTGCACCATTGGTGTATACAGACGGGGAACTTTTATTACGTACATGTTAGGGGCTGCCATAGCTTTGATCCACCAGCATGTGCTGGAGACTGAAGGTGGTGTGGAGGATGATGCACATGACCACCGCAGGCATCAGAGGAGGAGGAGAGTGTTCAGACCAGGCTTACCTACCAGGGCAACATGATCTGGAGATAGTAGAGCATTACAGGGTGGACAGGGACACCCTACAGCAACTTGTGGAGCTGTGCCGGCCACGCCTCAGAGCCAGAACAAACAGGGGGGAAGCCATCCTAGTGGATATGAAGGTATGTGTAAGCCTGAGAATACTAGCTACAGGTACCTTTCAAAGACCAACTGGGGATATCATGGGTATCTCACAGGCATCAGCATCCAGGGTACTACACTAGTTCCTGGATGCCATGTTACCACATGCCAATGAGCACATATACTTCCCCCGAATGCAGGAGGAGTTGGCCAGGAATATGCGTCTCTTCCACCATGTGGCAGAATACCCGGAAGTACTGGGTGCAATAGACTGCACGCATATACACATCAAGTCACCACCCGGTGAGCAGGGAAGGTGCTACATAAACTGCAAGGGATACCCCTCCATCAACTGCCAGGTCATGTGCAATGCACAGGCATTATCATGGATGTGTGTGCTGGCAGCCCTGGAAGCTATCACAACTCCCACATCTGGCATGCCTCACAGCTGTATCAGTTATTTGCCAAGGGGGACATCCCAAATGGCCACCTGGTGGGGGGTAATGGCTATGCACTGGAACCGTGGATGATGACTCCCATCAGAAATGCACACACACCCATGCAGGAACACCATAATGAGGCACACGCACAAACCAGAATCATCATTGAGCATGTGTTTGGATGCTGAAATCACCGTTCCATTGCTTGGACATATCTGTTGGAGCCTTGCAGCACTCTTCAGGCATGCGTGCCCACATCTTCATAGTGTGTGCCATGCTACACAATATGGTCCTGCAGAAACAGCTGCAGCAGGGGCAGAATGGTGAAGGCCCTCACAGCCCACCACCATTGCCAAGGGCCCCACAGGCACAGAGGGACTCAGACCACAAACACCCTGAGCCAGCCCCAGTAGGCAGACAGAGGCGTGCCCAGTATGCCCATGCCTTGGCAAGGAGGGAACGTATAGCACACACACTGACAGTGTAGGCACCTAGGGACTGACACCTTTCTCCACCTGCACATGCAGTAAAAATGGATGGCACACACACAAGACTACCTGTAAATTGTCATGTATAGACAGTCTACCACGTGCATCCAACATAGGCAGCCCTCGACTGTTGCACACACAACAGTCATTGGTACAAGGTAAGTCAACACCTGAACAGTAAATTAAGCTGTCAGCATATACAGATACTGTATGTATAGATTCATAGGTAGGTACTTGACCAACTGCCAGAGGCCATCCATAAGGCCAGCCAAAATGTGTCAGTGTTTGCCACCCCAATGATTCATTAACCATTCCTCTGTGGGGCAGAGCCAACAGCGGGATCCCTGGAGTGCATCTACTGTTCCCCATCCACCCTTCAAGGTTTCACTTGCAGAGTGTTAATAAGAGGCTCTGTATAATGTAGTTAGGCATGTTGTTCCAAAGTATGGGGAGTGTCTGTGACAGGAAGCTGTCCCTCCAGCATTTTCGGGTTATTGTTGTGGCAAGGTCAGCTCACTACAATGTGTGGCTCACTATGACATGGATTCCCATAGGTGGAGCATATCCATCAAACCTGAGTTCGACATGGCTGTGTTTCTCAGTGGAGATCATCTATGGGTAAACAAGATGCCACTGAGTAAAACAGGAGTTTATTCAGTCCAGCTGCATAGGTCATATGTAGGAGGCTAGTATTCCCCTTGGTGAGGTACATTTGTGGAACCCCTAGCTGTTGGACGTGTCCTCTGAGGTACATCCCACATGGGTTATTATACCCTATGATGGGACTGATGAGTGATGAGTAAAGGGGCACTATAACCCCAGTATGTCTAGATGGAAATCCTTTAGTAGTCAGATGGCCTACATAGAAGGATGTCCTAACTACTGTGGAGATATGATTGTCACAGGGGAGATCACTATCTACCTTAGTCCCCAGATACCCCATTACCTCGTCTGTATTAAAGTGGCTGCCACTCATGTGTTAATATGTGGTTGCCAATTCCACAATGGAATGACCATGCAATTAATGGCACTTGGCTGGAGGCCATGTCATTGGCACCCTGTGATGTTCTCTGTGAGGCCCCCTGAGGGATGCCCGTGTAAGCTGGACTATCAATCATTGCTCCCAGTTTGCAGTAATTACCAAACATGGTCTGCCGTAGTCCACCTGTGTTTGCCTGTACATCTGAGACATATATGGCAAACAGTAGGGCTCCCAGGACTGAGTCCTGTGGGACCCCAGTCGTGACTGTTCAAGAATTGGACCTAGAGACCACTAGTTGTACCATGTGGGTTCTGTGTGTAAACCCGTTGGCAACCCAACCTGTGATGTATGAGTGATTGTACAGGCTGGTGTGTTTATCAATAATACCTGAGTGGGGCATGGTGTCAAAAGTCTTGGTGAGGTCCAGGTAGTATGTGTGAACCACCACCCCTGTCATCTAACGTCTTGGTGACTGTATGTAAGACATCAAACACGTTCAGTAGGCATGAACTACACTCAACCAAGCTGACCTTGGTTGGGTCACGTGTTCAAAGGTTAGCAATGTCATTGTTAATGAGTACCATGAGGATGCAAACCATACCATTGCAGACCAGGCTTGTCAGGCTTATGGGGTGGTAGTTACCATGGTCAGTTGTGATTTCTCCGTGATGGAGTGGAATAACTGTTGCCACGTGCCATTGTATGGGCATGTAGCCCGTGGAGAGGCTGAGGTAGGAATGCTTAATTAGGTGGGGGCAGGTTGTCTTGTACAGTTTGCAAGATGCAGTCTGGGTCAACATCTGCCTCCATTGATGCTGTGTTCTGCTGTTAGAGAGTGCCATTTCCACCTGTGTGTCTCTGATGGTTGGGATACTGTACCTTTCGGGTAGTGTTGTGGGCTCTTTAGGGGGTGAAGTATGCACCGAATGTATCTGCAAGGATGTTGGTTATATCAGTACGGTCAGCATATTTTGTGCTATATTTCACTGGTACAGTGCAAATCTATGTGTCACCACGTAGATCCTTGACATAGCCAAAGAAGGCTTTGTGGTTATATTTCGAATTCTTGCTTATTCTCCTGCTGATGTTAGCCTTGGATGATGTCATGAGGGACCTACGTATCATACTAATAGTGGTCATGGATGTCTGCCCTTCGTGGGATTTGCTGTGTGTCTGGAACACTGTCCTACATTTGTAGTATAGCCTGTTTATTGCAGAGGTCCACCAGACTGGTGTCCTTGTCTAGGAGGAGTGAGTCTTGGTTTATCAGCGATGGCATGATCCATACATCCATGTAGGTGCTTATAGACTGCATTTGTAAATCTGTATGTATCTTGAGCAGTGTTTCCCCTTAGCATGTGGGCTGTGAAACCCCCCCCATCCCTGTCACTAGTAGTGTAAATTTAGCTGTAGGAAAGGTATACACTGTGGTATCCGTGGGTGGGGGAGATGCTAGGGTGTGGAAACAGTGAATAGTTCATGGTCAGATCTAACCAGTGACTGGTTAACCTCCACTGTGGTGCACTTGTTGCCCATGTTGGTGATGACCACATCTAGTAGTTTCCACCCCACATTAGGGAGGTTACCACCTGATACAAGGCATATGAGGTGATACATTCCAGGAAGCTCTGGTCCTGGAAGTGAGTACTGGAGCACATTTCCCAGTTAATGGCATGGTAGTTAACATCGACCAATGCCAGGGTGTGCATTAGGACTGTCATGTTCTCCAATGTCTCCAGGTAGGTGGAGTAGAGGTCCTCGGTCATGGAGGGTGATCCGTAGTAGGCCACATTCCACATTGCAGTTGTGGCTGATGTTAGCTGCACATGGATGATCGCAGAGGTATCATGCTGCACCACTAACCTGGAGAATGAATGAATATGGATACATCCCTTCCATGTCTGTCAGTCCATGTTCTGTGGCTGAAATGTGTGGTATGGATGTAGTCTGGTAGTGCTGGTGTGCTCTCAGGAGCCTTAAGACAGATTTCAGTTAATGCACAGATGTTGATGTTGTCCATCATGAGGAGTGCTGTGATTGCATGCATGTTGTGATCACAACCCCTGGTGTTGAGTAGCAAAAACCTCATTGAATCTGCTATTGTGCTGTTTATGGAGCTGGTATTCACCTTCGAGACTCTCCTAAATAAGGCACCATGGGGGCGCCAATAGCCTTGGCCAGTATTCCAAAGCATAAGGCTGACACATAGGCCGGTATGGTATCATTGCATGCATGTTCCCCATCTGTGCTTGTTTTTCATCTCCCCTGTAGGTAACCTAGTGGTAAGCAATAGAAAGCCTTAAACTTATACAAGTCTTCTAGCTTCCAAGATAGGCTTTTGGAGTGACTAAGTATCAGTGTTCTGTATGTTCTTGCTGTACTCAACTGTTTCCTGACTACATGGTGAGTTCACACTGTATATTGTGATCTGAAGGTCTGTTTATTCACATATTATGGCTGTGATGGCCTGCACATTAGAGGTTCACAGATAGCCTACTATCTATCTTCCCAAGGGCAATTAGAAGCATAGCAACAGTGTGTTGGCCTTCTCCGCACCATTGATGAAGTAACTAAGCCTCTGTCAAGCATAGCCAATGAAGCAATTCCAGTCAGAGGTGCTGGAAGCTGTTGAAGACTGGGGTTGTGGAGGGTGATAGG
>NC_056751.1:433237872-433265372 GCF_019279795.1 Protopterus annectens | reverse complement strand
TAAAACTGGTAAATACAATAGTAAAAAATAATAAAAGATGGACTATTGAAATATACATGATAAAATATTAAAAGAGAGATCAATGCTTTAATGGCCGTGCTTTAAGGAAGGGTTTCAAGGAAACTCTGTTGTTTAAACCAGGAGGTTTATCAGCTGGAAAGCACAAAATCCATTTCTGTTCACTAGATTCTGTTCTATTATTTATGTCATCTCCTCTCTTGGTACTATGCAGAATCTCTAGTACCATAAAGCTAAATCGATGTTCTTTACCCTCTTTAGCTACATGTAGTGATAGTGCGCTGGTTTATTTAACATTCCTGATATCCCTAAGGTGTTCAAGTATTCTGTCCTTAAACACCCTGTTTGTTTTCCCTATGTAAAAGAAGAAGGAAACAGACCTGTAGGCACTTGCATTATCTGTAATCAACTAACAGGATGTGATGTGCTCCTCAGAGGAGGATTGCTGTTAAAGGTAGCTACAATGTTTCTGTAATAGCCAGTGTTGTCACGTCCATAATACAAATATTTACATGTGAGCATCACAGTCTGTAACATCTTCACAGGCAATACGTAAACTAAATACAATACTTGGTACTTGTAGTACTGACTGTTCATACAGGCATGTCCACTAGTCAGCTACTGGTGTTTCCTAATGTCAGCTTTGTGTATGTAGCTATCCTTGGGGAATGAAATCTCTATGCCATGTACACTTCCAGACCCACCTAACACCACACCCCACACATTGTTTGGGATGCAGCTACAGGGGTAAGCTGGAAGGCAGCCCAATCTACAGCCATGACTGGACTGGACAGTCATGAGGTGTAGGTTAACACATGCAGCTCATCAACACAACCAACACATACCCTTGCCAGAACACAGTAAGGAAAGGTTCACACACACACTACCAGAAATCACACACATTCACAGACATGTCTAAGTATCTGGCCAAACAAGTGACCCCCCAAGCAGGAAGAGACAGACACCAAAATACACAAACTGTATGACATAGTTTGCATAATTGTGCCACACCTCTGAACACATGACTGGAAAAATGTCCAACAGTACTCATTTGTGAATGCAAACTCTAGCACTATGTTACACACCAACCTATGTGAGGGCATACATACTGTCAGCTGCCTGTCTGCCATGATTAGCCACATACTCATACACTCAGACCACCTTTTGAACTATACACATGCCTCTGGCATATTCCATGTTGTTGTGCAGGACCTGTGATGCAGTAGCCTGGACACATGGAAACACATGTAGGAACTGTCAGGTCTTGTAGCCCATGCATGTATGTCCCAGACCATGATGCTTTGCCAGACAGGGCCTGCACCTGTCACTCTTGGGAATCTGGACACTGCCTAGGGCTCATGCTTCCCCTATAGTGCCTTCATCATGCACGGTTCAAGTGAGGGTCCACTGCTGTTACAGGGACAGCCAAGCAATAAACTGCGGGTCTCTCTACACAATGATACATGTCAGAAACACTGTACAGACACGCATATGTCAATTCCTAACATGGAGAACATATCTGTGCAGTGGCTGAGACATGTTTCAGTCCTCCGAAGAGCACCCCTGCATGACCATGTTATAACACATACCTCACCTCTTGCCCATTATCCTTTATTGGAACACATGGGCCGCAGGTGTGCCCATATTCCTGAAGGATATGTACACCCCCATGCTAGTTGCACTTGCATAACTTCAGATGCATTATGCTGAGCAACTACCTTTGTGCCAAAGTGGAATTCAAAATGCACCTTGAGACAGATCACCCACCAGGCCATGGACTTCCAAACTGTCATAATGTGCTGTAATGGGGAAGATTAGGTCTGAGACAGAACCATAATAATGGCTACTCTCAACTATTCCGTTATGAACTGGGAAGACTCCTCATGTACCAACACCTGCACTCAATGCATGTTGGATTCCATCCACCCCACTGACCTGGATCACAGTAGTCACACAAACAGGGCTAACAGTATGCTACGCATAGTTAGTCTCCAATGCCAATGTTATGTTTCCTAAGAGCAGAGTGGTGAGTGCCATGGCACCCATGCAGATGGACAATGCATGTGCAAATGCTGAATCCTACACAAATAAACCTTAAGCAGTTACATATGTGCAGTTATTGTGCCATTGAAACAGAACCAGGATTCAACCCAACAGAAATAAGTAGGCAAACTGGTGGTACCATGCTTTAAACTGCACCACAGAAGGTAGTAACTGTTGCAAGAGTGAACACACATGAGTGTAGGTGATCTCTGATCAGCCTCAGTAAGATGCAGATACACCATATAAAACCACACAAAGCTACTGTGAAACTAATCGCCACATATTATGAGGCCAACCACAGAGCATTCTATAGCTGTGTCATTAATCATAATGGCAACGACAAGACCTGCCGTGCTGCACAGCACTATGGCATGGGAAGTACTGCACCTACAGAAATAGCACCCATTCATCCAGATAGGGTCTTGGAGAACCTAAACCCACTCCCACCCCCCCACCCCCAACAGGTACACTTAGTAATATATCCATGTACACTGCAGGGCCCCTGTACTAATGACTATGCAGGTACAAGCTGCACTCTCTAAAGCCATACATACAGCTTTCATGGGACCTGTCAACATCCCAGGGTGTATCCTACACAAGAACATTCAGCTGTCCACATACACATCATGTTCAATCATAGCTCCATGTCAGGTTGTGAACACACTGAATGGTGCACAGCAACAGTTATCACACCCCACAAAGGGGGAGACACCATTGATAATGAGACATAGTGCACAACTACCCTGCTGATTCTGGTCTGTACGGCTGTGAACTGTGGTCAACGTAATTGATGTACTCGGTACAGATGTAGATGACAGTAGGCTTGATTCACACTGCATATCATGACCTTGTCAGGTTAAAGGACACCATCACCCATACTGTGTTCCAGCTACATTCAGTAAACTAGGTGTATATTCCTGTGTCACAGGAGTGGTTGGTAACTGGACTGCTGGCAGAACCCACACTATAAAATGTGTCTGATGAATACACGCACATCAAACCAGTGCCAGCCACAATAATACAGGGGTCATTCCTGGTACTCCCCCTCTTTGTTTTCTATACCCCACAGACTAACACAGAAGGCATCAGCCTATTGATGTTTGCAAATGACTGTGAACTAGGAGTAATAGTTGACTCATTGTGGGCCTGGCAAAGAGTGTCAATGTGAATTCATTCGAGAGTGTGGTTGTGTTGACAATGACATCCGTTCATGTGGACAGCCATGTGTGCTACACCTAATATATGTCTACTATATCTCTGTTGCAGATGTCGCTCACCAGCACACATATATGTTCTTACAGCACCCCAACATGTCAGCTTTGTGGCACATGGAGTAACTGCATGCACTTGTAATAGTAATGACTAGACAGTCAGGGGTTTGAACCCCTGTACTGGTAGGTGTGCGACAGACAATGCTTATGTTTTAGTCTCCAAGCCCTTCTCTGATGTACTTTGCCTCTGTCTGTCCCTCCCACACACTCTCTGGTGGATGTGGAGGTGTACAATGGCAGAGACTGAGTTTTCAGGCATACTTAGAGTTAAATATTGTACCAAGAGGACTGAGAATATTAAAGATGCCCTCTTATGACAATACCTATAATGAACTGTTAATGCAGTGGCAGCAGCTAAATCTCAAATTAAGTGCTGACTATATGAAATTAATGAACACATTTTTTGAGCCTATAGAAAGTAAACTAGTAGAAGAAATTGAGCTGCTGGAGAATAAGATTACTAGTATGCCTTGTTTTAAGGATTTGTCGGAACTGTATCAGAATTTCTTGTCTCTAATTCATGCCCTAGGTATAAAATTGCAACAGAGGAAAAAGATTAAGTTACAAAGAGACATAAATGATTTTAAGTTAAATCGTATCTTCTCATGGCCAAGAGAAGAGAGTGCTGCATTAGCCCATAAGAAAATATTGCACCTTGTGAATAACAGGAAGCCAAGTCCATTAGACCATCTTGATACGTTTGAGCGACAAGGGAAAGGAGCAGGACTTGATGCTCATTGTGATATTCGCCATAAGAAATCCCCTCCAGCAATGGTTTGTTCAACTAATACTGCTTCTGTACCTTTAAATGTTAGTGAAAATGTAATCCAGGAGTCGCGTTCTGCTGATAATGTGACCGATGTTAGAAAGGATGATGCTGTACGTTCCAAAGTAAAGAGCGACATGGCATTGAACAATGTGGATGTGAATAAGAAGGTACTGCAAAGGGAAATAACGTCTTTTTCTCCTTTTTCGTTAAAACAACCAGAGAAGGTCGTTCTACAAGTACAGCAAAAGGATATTTATTTGCAACAACAGCAGAAACAGAGCACACCCGAAAAAGAAAGAGCAGCAGTCCGTTGGTGAAGAACAAGTTCAGCACACAATAGTTAAATTTAATAAAGGTACTGTAAATCTCTCTAACGTTGAGTTAACGGAATCACAGCTATCAATTTTGAGTAAGGGCCTTAAATTTATCCCTAATATGAGGGATAACATAGTCCAAGCAGTAATAGATTTAAAACTTTTTTTACGACTTGTTAGTCTTAAACTCATTTTTAAAAATGACGAGTCATCTGTGCCATTGTGTAGAAAATTAAGTGTATTTATGCCTGTTTTATGCCCTATTCTAGTAGCTTTTTCTGATATTGTTGAACGTGAGTTACGTGCATACTACAGGGGAAATGCTGCTAATAAAAGGTTTATAATATAACGTATTCTGAGTACCTAGCTCTGAAAGAGTTGCAGGCATGTAACACCATAGTAATAAAGCAAGCTGATAAAGGGGGTTCAGTTGTAGTTATGGAGAAGGATATTTACTTCATGAAGTTTAAAGAGTTGTTGAATGATGCTAATACTTTTAGAAAAGTTAAATTTTTTGACATACAAAAAATAATTGCTGAAGTGAATATGGCTATCTATGAGTTGCAAGTAACCAATCATTTGAGTTTAGAATTGTTTAATTATATGAGTGTCCCCTGTCCTAGAATACCTCAAATCTACGGTATTCCGAAGATACATAAGGATATCACAAATAAACCCCTGAGACCTATTGTTTCAGGTGGTGGTTGGATAACAGAACCCATTTCCAAATATCTTCAAAATGTGTTAGGGAAGTATTTGGGAATTTGTTCCACTATTTTGAAGGACACGAATGATTTTTTAAACAGCTTGTATATGTGGCAGTTAGATTGTGATTTGGATGAGTATGTTTTGGTTACCATGGACATTTCCTCATTATTCACTGTTATACCTAATGTTTATGGTGTTAATGCCATATGTGATTTTTTGAATAGTGAGGTAAGGATGCATGGAAGAGAAACTGAAACTATATGTACCCTTTTGGAGGTGGTTTTGGCACATAATGTTTTTATTTTTGGTGGTGAACCATATCTTCAGCTCTCTGGTGTAGAGATGGGTACGCCTGTCGCTAACACCTATGCTATTCTAGTGCTGTATGAGTGGGAGAAAAGGGTGATATTAGATAAGAATCATCAGCTTAATGAAAAAGTATTATTTTATAAGAGATTTGTAGACGATTGTTTTTTGTTGTGGAGAGGTTCCCTTATGGAGTTGGAAGGTTATGTGCAATATTTGAATGAGTCAACTGATTTCCTAAAGTTTAAAATGGAAGCATCTTATTGCAGTATAATTTTTTTAGATGTAACTCTGTTTAAGAACAATAATAAACTGGAGTCTAAGGTTTTTAGAAAGGAAGTGGATGCCTTGAAATATGTAGGTAAGGATAGTATGCATGCCCCCCATATTTTTAGAGGAATATTAAAGGCACAGTTTATTAGATTGAGTAAATTAAATACTGTTGAAACTATATTTAATGAACAAGTAGAAATTATGTCTCAGGAGTTTGAGAGGAGCGGTTACTCAAAGCAGTTAATAAATAAAGCAATTGAGGAAGTAACTAGAGGGAGGCAGATTAAATATAGACCAGTTTTGTTAGGTGGTATAATGATGTATGAAGATAGTTCACATGAAGAAGTCAAATTAGTGAGATATTTGACAACTTATAATTTGAATACACGTTGTGTGAACAATATAATAGAAAGGAATTGGCCAATTCTGTTAGCCATGCCTGAGATAAAGTGCATTGTGGGGGATAGGCCTAGGTTTGCTTATAGAAGCTCTGAAGCTTTAAAGCAAAAATTGTGTTATAAAGACTTTGAAGTGAAAACTAAGGAAGTTGATAGGTTAATAGGGACAAGGAAATGCTATAACTGTTCTTGTTGCAATAATCTATATGAAGGTGAAAATATATTTAAACACCCCACGAGTGGAGAGGTTTTTAAGTTATTGACAATGACAACTTGTAATGAGGAAAGGGTGGTCTATTTGGCTACTTGTACGCTCTGTACATCATTTTATGTGGGTAAAACCATTAGGAGGTTGAGAGAAAGAATAGCTGAGCATAAATCAGAAGTTAGGAGAAAAGTATTAACAAATGCATTGAGTAAACACGCTATAGATAAAGGTGAAAAACATGATTTTAAATTTAGGGTATTAGCCACAGTCAAAATTAGTAAAAGGAAGGGTGATGTAAATAACTGTTTAGAGCTAAAGGAGCTGGAATGGATTATCAGGCTTCAGGCAGATATGCCTCCTGGTCTGAATAATGCTTTTAGTTTAAAGCCTGTTTTAGTTAAGAGACAGAGGGAAAGATTTTAATACATATGCATAATATGTTGTGAATTTATATATAGTATTTAATAAATCTTTCACTTTCCCCCTTCTTTTACTGCTACCCAAGCCATTATATTTCTTATGATATTTTGATGGTTATTATATTTTTTGGTTATTAATGTTGACTATATCGTTTATTTATTAATATACATTTTTATTTTTTATTTTTTATACATAAGTATGTATATTTATGGTGTAATTTTGTTATTATATTTTTATGTTTTTATTCATTTTAACATGACATAAAGTTTTATGAGAATGCTTCATGAAAATGTTTTATGAAATGTGCTAAGATTAGTTATTCCTTTAAGAGTTAATTGTTTGGTTGGGTTGAGGGATGGGCTGAAGCATATGACTGTAAAGTTTCTCCTATTTAAATGTTGTAATACTGCAGTTACTTTATACTGATGAAGGGTGTAGACCCGAAAGCTTTATGTAATAAACTTTTTTGGTGTGATATCATTGTGAGGTGTACATCTGCTCAGCAGCAGCTTGTGTTTTGTAAGTGATGGTCATGATCAGGTGATGGCCTCTGCACCTATTGCAGTCCTCCTCTAGCTGATTGCATGTGGAACAGCTGTGATGATGTTCCCATAGCCATTCGCATGAAAAGCACAGTACAATATCTAGGAACATCATGTTGGTGTTTGCCCATGACAGTCGCTGTGAGTGGTACCTGGATCTGGTGTTTGGTAAACGGCATCACAGATGATATCTTGATGTTCCTCAAACAACATACACAGTGGGAAATAGCCTAAAGACAGGAGGGTGATGTGCCAGACATGGCTACAGCATGTAAGTGTAGCTATGCTTCATTGAGACTACTGCCTGTTTAACAAGTTGTGTGTGGTAATGGCTATTCTGCATGTTTTAAAACTGACAAGACAGTGCTCTGCTTGTGAGGGACCCCCATCTGTAGGGCCATCTGTGGACTGGTCAGTGTGTGGAACCATTTGTTTCTTGTGTTACTCACTGAACACATATCTGTGAACTGCAGGAGCATAGTGTGAGGATTGCAGTCAGTGTATGGTGATAGTGATGAGTTACTGCCATCGCATTCCTGATTGGACATATGTCACATGAAACAGTGGTATGACAGACACTGTCTGGGGTTCTCAGTGACATGCCAATAATGGGCCACTGTTCATAGCTGCAGTCACAAGTCTTCTACACTTTGTACAGATGTCATGCAGTATATATGCATGTGTACTGCTCCCTCTGCAAAAGTATATCATCTGTTGTGTTGGATTGATTGTCATATCTAAGCATGCTGTTATAAGTATTCCTGAATGCTGTTGACTATTACTAAGCCATATCTGTGTTTAAACTGCAACACCATAGGCTGTATGGGTTTGGAGGTCCTGGCAGAACCTCCTGTCCCACTTCTGTTGGCCATGGCACTGGGCAACAGCACATCTGGGGCCCAGCCTTGGAGCTCCACCTCTGTTGGCTCTGCACCACCTTCTGGTGGAACCACCACTGAGGATGGGGCTTGTTCCCCCTGGGAGCAGGTCCAGAGAGGAACATGTCCACTGTCATACAGTCCTGGACGTGGTGCGTATGGGGCTCAATAAGGGGTTTTGAGGCCAGATACACCAGCTCAAGGGCAGCATGTCACATTTACAGGTTGAGGCTGCCCCTCCTAGACAGCCCCCAGCACTGCCACCTTTGCAGCTGTTTTGGTGCAGTGGCGGCTGCCCATGGCTGGGGACCTCCATCCCACTGTTTCCATTTGGGGGTCATGGGCTTGTGACTGCCAGACACCCCTCTCCGTCCGAGGTGTATCCCCGAACATGTGTCATATACTGACCCTGTATGCTGTCTTGTCTGTCATCCTACCCTACCTATCCTCCACAAGCATGCCTACTCTCCTTCCCCCACCATCACACTCTCACCCTACGGAAACAAAAGGCCAATCGGTTCCTAGAACAACATTTGCCCCATACATAGCTGTCCATTTCACACACGTGTCCACTGGCCACATGTAACCCTTTTAATATGCATTCAAACATACTCCAGTTGGCCTCACCCCTGTCTCTCAGGCCCACGATCCTAGTATGCACATGATTCCTAAAATGTTCAAGGTACACATGATGAGGACGACCCTATTTTACACACAACACTACCGGTCCCTCTATGGTTACCCCATTTACCTTTATCATGATGATGATGTTGCACACAGCACCTTGCAAGAGTACTGTTTTCAAATAATGATTGGACAGGAAATGTTGTGTTAATGTAAATAACACGCACAGAGTGCTGTATTTGGCCAATGTACAAATGTTTGCGTGTATTAATGACACATGTCTGTCTGAGGGAGTCTTGATATTACATAGGACAACACCACTACATAATACAGGCATTGCTGGTGTTTCCCTTTTCATTCCTTTGTAATGCTTTGTTGTCACATGGGATGTTCCTGATATATCTATATATATGTATGTATCTATATCTGGACATAAACACACACACACATATATCTACATGATGGAATGCATTTCCTATACTGTTGAATGACTGCGCTGGATGATATGTTTGTGATAAGGTCTGATGTCTGTATATCTGCCATGGCTTAGTGGTAAATCACAGTAGCTGTGTGTGTAGGGTCTTGGTTTCGAGCCTTGCAGAGGCCGTTTATTTTGTTGCTGGACAGAACAAGGCCATTGGATACGGAGTGATTAAGGCACATTAAAGCAGTTGTGAGGGGGTGTGTGTGTGTGGGTTTGCATGGTGCTAAGCAATGCTAACCTCCGGTTACAATTTTTTACGCTCAGTTAGCCTCTGCATTGCTTTACCAGTGCAATACTCGCATACTGGTGGCCAAACAGGCTTACACCCGCTTGCTCCCACACTTGCAAATGCACTGCATTTGCTGTTTGCATCTGACACTCACACCCCTGGGTGGGAGTGAGGACTACAATATTACCTTGTGATGCCTATTACATCGGATAACATGCCTACAGTATCGGGAATGGCTGCCCATTAGGCAACAGCATGCCATTCGACTGTACAGAATCCGCGGCCTGTCCAGAGTTTGATTCATATTATTGGTGTGTTCCTCTTACAATCTGCACCCATCTGGCTAATACATGGGAAATGGCACTTTTCAATACAAACAAGTAATTGGGTTTTGGAACCTACATCCTTCAGCCGAGTCATGCTACTGCATACCTAATATTCTATCATCTTTCTAAGGTTGTCAGTTGAATATGTGCTTTCTGTCCCTATCAGACCTCTCATATGGCTGGGGAAAAATACAAACTGAATCAGGGACACGACATAACAACATCAGGGACACATTTAAATTATTAGTGCTATTAACCTGACACATTGACAGACTCAGAGCATATGAATTCATACACATTTCTGAGGTAAATGATGTTTATAACTTTTAATTGTTGTCGTTATTCATTACGTGTAATTCACCACCTTTTCTCCAAATGTCACTAGTTTTAGGAGGGATTAAGTGGGACAGAGTTAGAAATTGAGTCGAAATCAGGGACGTCCCTGGAAATCGGGGACAGTTTAGAGGTATGGTCCCTATTTGTTCCCCCAATGGTTTATGTCCTGTCCAGTGGATGTGCTCTTAGGGGTTGAGAGGTATGGGCGTTAGCTATGCTCATTTTGGAATATTACTTACATCCCCGGGGTGGTCCTAATATGACTGCGCCAGCCAACACCTGCACGCCTAGGCCCATAATTGCATACCCATAGTTCCCCCACCTGACACTCCTCTACAGCACTCATCCCTACTTTGGGTGCAGGTGGAGTATAAACACATCACTACACACTGCCCACTCTCCCCATGTCGGGACACATGTCGTATGTTGTGTCGACCCATGTGTTATTAGGCTTGCACAACCTACTGGTCCGTGTACATCTACAGCCTGGTTTGATAAGTCATTACCGGGACTGCCTCCGATCATTAATTTTTGGTGTCCCACAGGGGACATCATTGTCTTTGTTTCAAGATTAGACCTGGCAGGTCTCTCCCACTGGTAGTATCCTGCCGGTGGTTTGGGAAGCAGTGGTGTGTTTACCTTTATTGTGTGTCTGTATGTCTCACCGGCCTAGCTGAGGGGGTGGGGGGGGGTTGATGCTACGTGTTACACGTTTGTTTATTGGACCGCTTACCCCCATATGCACGGTCTGTGAACATATGCTGTATCATATCCTAGCTATACACGTGCATATTTACAGTTTTACATATATATATATATATATATATATATATATATATATATTTACATTACTATATACATATATATCTGTATATGTATGCACACATGTATATTTATATTTTGCTGTTGATATATATATATATATATATATATATATATATATATATATATATATATATATATATATATCTCACAACATATGGGTCTACGGGTGTCTGCATATGTATATATTTATATGTGGGTATGTATCTGTATTTGTCTCTGTATGTATGCATTTGTACTACGGAGAGGGAGAGGCTTATCTTTATGTCGCTATGGGTAGATATACACATACATACCTCTACATATATACGTCTACATCTGGTTATTCCATTCCTTGCCATATAGATTACACTTTACTGCAGTGGGACTCGAAGTGGGTGTGGCTGCTCGTTGGGCGATGCCTCTGCCCAATGAACACATTCGCTTACATCCCTAGGGCTGTCCATATAGGCCCACATCAGCCAACACCTGCACACCTAGGCCCATATGTAGCTCCCCTTAGTTCCCCCACCCGCACCTCCTCAACAGCACCCATCCTTACTTTGGGTCCTGGTCTGTTCTGGACACACCACTACACACTGCCCACACTCCACTTCACGGGACCCATTTCATACAATTGTCTTGGCCCATGGGTCATCAGGGTTTCCCACCCTTGTATTCCAAGCATGTATACACCCCAGCCAGAATGTTCGGTCTATCACCTTCTTTTGGTCTTGCCAATTTTTGAGGTGTCCCACAAGAGACGCTCCTGTCTGTGTTCCAAGATTAGAATTCATGGGTGCACTGTGTACCCCCCCTGGTTGTATCCTGCCTGTGGTCTGGGGAGCAGTGGACTCTTGACATTATTTGTGCGTGTTTCTCATGTCTGGATGGGGGGGGTGGAAGGTCATGCTACGTGTTTCATTTTTCTTGCTTAGGCTCCTCACTTCCATTGGCATAGCCTGTGAACATATGTCATTCTTGTATGCTGTTTTCTATCATAGCTGTATATCTACGCACACACACACACACACACACACACACACACACACACACACACACACACGCATATACGTATACGTATATGTCTGCAACCATATATATATATATATATATATATATATATATATATATATATATATATATATATGTATATATATATATATTTATATATATATATATATATATATATATATATATATATATATATATATATATATATATATATATATATATATGTATCTTATATGTGTGTGTCTGTAAAGCAATGCATACCCCGTGCAAACACACTTACACATGCTTACTGGTGTTTATATATGCTTGAACCTGCTTACTAGTGCCTTATTCATTACGACACTGACACTTCACTCCAGTTACCTTTTAATTGATATTTTGCAGGTTATACAGCGGACAGATGTCGCAATATGTTCATGTGCAGATTACCGATGGTAAATGGTATGTGATACAGTGGAATTCGGTATGGGAATGTCTGTTTGTTAGGCGGTTGCTCTAACCAATACACTATTGCTGTGCTGCTTCATTTGCATATATACCCATATACCCATGGCTTCTGGTTCCCCAAACACACACCCCAACGCCTCCCTATCACTGCAGTCATCCATTCTCCAGTCGGATTCACGGTGTATCCACACCACTACACATTGGCCACTCCCTACTCCTATAGACCCATCCCATCGGTTGACTCACTCCACGTATCCTCAGAACTTCCAAATGTTTAGTCCACAAACATTGGTGACATGAGTGACCAAAAGAATACTTTAAGCAATTTTTGGGTTGTCCCACATGGGACACGCATGTGTTTATGTCAGGATTAGACTCTATACTTCAGTACATCCTTACTCCCGTTAACATGACACTACAATAAATTAATAAGTATGACTACATGTTAACGCACACATTACACATGAGAGCCTAATTATGTACGTGTTTGGTGTATTTCTTTTACAAATAGACTGGTTTAGTAATTGGCGTTGCCATAGCAGGCAGATCACAGGATGATTCCATGTGTGGGAAAGTCCTCACATTTGATTATTTTCAGTACAGCACTGACTTCGGACATTGTACACACTTCCGTGTTTTAGCAGTTTCATCCCATCCCTCTTCTGCACAACCTATTATTCTATCTACTGTCGAGGTTTGTAAGGGCACATTCATGTTATTTATGTCTGCAAATGGAATGAATGTGTTACAGAGAATGTACTTCTACATATAGATGTCTGCATGTGTGTATGCATATATACTTATAACAAACTCACTGACCTCCATGGGGTGGTCCAGTTAGAACCAGCCCATCCAACCCTGGCATGCTTGGCTCCATAATATCATACCCATAGTTCCTCCACCCCACCCGTGTTCAAAATACACGCATACCATCCATTGTCCAGTTACTATCGCAGCCATGACACACCTCCACACATTGCTCTCTCCCAAGCATTAGGGGCCCTACACGTATGTTGTCCCAACCCATGTATTCTCAGGCTCTCCCACCATTTAGTCCTTGAACATACCTGCCTTGCTTGTCTAATGGTCGGATGGCCAAATGGTCTATCAATTTTTGAATAGTCTCACCAGGGTCTACCCTCTGTGTGTAAACTAAACTTAGCAAATCAACAATGTTACTCCCACTGGTAATATCCTGCCTGTGGTGTGAGTAGCAGTGCTTTGCTCATTCCTGCCCAGCTTGATATGACATACGCTGACAGTGGTATATAATACTGGGATTGCTGTTGATTCCCTTCTCATTCCTTTTGTATGCTTTATTGTTACGTCGTTCTTTCTTCATATATATATATATATATATATATATATATATATATATATATATATATATATATATATATATATATATATATATATATATATATATTATATATCTATATATACTTATATACATTTCCTATGCTGTGCACTGCTTAGACCCACGCAAGTGCACTCAGACTTGCTTACTGGTACTTATATGTGTTTACTGCTGCTTATTTGTGCTTACAGCTGCTTACTAGTACCTTATTCATTATGACATTGCCACTTTGCTTGAATGATATTTAAGTTAAATATCTCATGCGATACTCTTATGTTGGTTTTATGGCAAAACGACATTCATTCCACATGGAAAATGATATGTGCTATTGTTGGGCTCGAATCGTGAATGTCTGTTTGTTAGGCGGATGCTCCAAACACTACACTATTGACACTTACATTGATTCTGCATGTTTTTCTCTATTTGAATGAATATGATGTGTAAGCTATGCTCGGCGGAGGGCAGCAACACACAGACACACTGCGCTTTGCTTACACCTTCAATATTGCAGCAATTCAAATGTATAATAGGGACACAAGGAATCTAATTGTTAAAGTTCTAGGGACAGGGCTCAACATTCCACTACGTGCTTGTGTGTTTACTACTTCGATTTTATTTCACTGTTCGTGGACACTCATGTATGCTTAGCATACATTTCAGTATCCACGGACAATGAATTGCTGACTTACTATTAGGGGTGGGCTCTACTAGTAGGCATAGTAGGTTTTGCAAGTGTTGGGGCATGTTTACACCTCCGTAGAGCACTTGTACATGCCCCCTGCACTCGCACACGTTTCCTGTGCATGTCGAGGGTGCAGCGGTGCGCCCTCATA
The DNA here is from genome assembly GCF_019279795.1 of Protopterus annectens. Classification (NCBI taxonomy): domain Eukaryota; kingdom Metazoa; phylum Chordata; order Ceratodontiformes; family Protopteridae; genus Protopterus; species Protopterus annectens. Next base: position 433,250,773 of record NC_056751.1, on the reverse strand, counting down.
CATATGGCGCTGCTACACCATCTGTAGTGAGGACGCTTGGCGCAAGGCTAAAACCATCCTTGCTCCGAGCTTCTTAAATCCCAGGGATAGTTTTTATATGGATCAATGAATGTTACAAGTGTTTTTTTGTGGATGAAACATCTTTTTTCTCTATTCCATAAGTAGAGAGAGGAAGTGTAGCTTCAACACAAATAAGCAAATGTTTACATTGACATTAAGAGTCAACTCTGCAGTTACAGAAAACTGACAGTCACCCCATGCTAGTCATTCTGGTGGCATAAAGGGATAAAGCAATGACTATAGCCCAGGTGATCTGAGTTTGGTTGGTGGATCAGGTGACTGACTGAGTGACAAGGGGGGATGGGTGTGTTTGTCCTGGGTGGGAGGGAATTAGTTGATGATACTCTGTAAGTTAAGGTGTGACCCAAATATGGGAGTTGCCCTCGGATTTATTCATCAAGCATGAGGAGTGGGGAAAGGGAGAGGGTAGGGCATATAAAATGAACCCCTCCCCTTGGACTGAAGCACAGACAGCTGAATATGTCCTTAGCATCCATGGCTGGCCCCAGCAATACCAGATTAGTTTGGAGGGTAGGAAGATGACCAGTAGACCTGACATGGGTGTGGGGCACTAAGGATTGGCATGGTAGGATGAGGTCTGAGGGAACTAAAAAAAAAATGAAGACTGGCAGTCACCCCAAGCTAATACATTAAAGAAGCATCACCACATCTTTTGGCAATTGTCAAAACAAAATCAGTTGTTGGGGATACTCATGTGCTTTATCTCTGAGATAAATGTATCAAGGCAATTAATGATGCTTCCTAGCACGTATGAAAAGACCAAATAATACTTGAGCTACTGTTTTACTTAAATGTATACTTGAAGATTATCTTCCAATGGTTTGTATCTCCTATTATGTCCTATATTAGAGGATTCCTGCATGCAGTGGATGGGAAAGAAATAGTGATGCGACAGACACCACTACAACTAAAGGACCAAGTCTGAATTAACTGAAAACAGTTAAAGTAAAGCAGGCAATGAATAGGGAAAGTCTTCTTTCCTCTGAAATGCAGTGACCTCTGTGCTAATTTTATTAAATTCTGAAAGTTCAGAGTACAAAAGGTGAGGTCACCTGTAAGGTGGATAAAAAAAGTGCTCCCCACAAAGTCATATTTTTTTTTCAAATTATGTTAATGTCTGTTTCCATATTTGTTAGCATTTGCATTAGTGCTTGTCACACAGTTACCCTTAATCTATGTTGGAATGCTGGATTTTATCGTGTGTAATCCCTTAGCAAAACAAGGCCACAGGCTCTGAGCCAGCTGTACAGTAGTAAGCTATATTCTTTTCAGGGTGAGAATTTCAGTTTTTGCTTATGTGTTTTTATTCACATTTTAAAGAGGTAGAGTAAGACATGGCTCTTAGAGTCTGCCTCTGTTGGGGATTCCCTGTATGATCACAGCAGTCCTCTCCTTCTCCCAGCAAGGTAGCTGTTTTCAGATATTTATAGAAAGATCTTAAAACAACTCAGCTCTGACCTGCACTGGAACCCAGATCATTGTTTTGCAGTTAGAAGCACAATCACTATGCCATTTTGTCAGCAAACTCAGATGCTGGGAGAAACGCAATAAATAAAGAGATAAGAATTGTCAAGCTCTTGACTCCACAACATGTTTTAATGAAAATATTAGTGATTATCACTGTGTACACCAAAACTGCTATTTGGTACACTATGAGGTATAAATTAGGTAGATAGTTATTATGCATTTAATAGCTTTTATCCATCACTGGGGTAATAGCAGATAACCATAACATGTTTTTGTAAATGATTTATCCTCATCAGTGAGGCTACATGTCTAGCAAATTTACATGATTTAGAAACTTAGTCCATAGGGAGTCACTTCAAGCCCTGAAGCTTATTTATGTAGTCTTATGGACTCATCCTTCTGTTGAATGGATAGCAATTAGCAAAACAAAAACAATATATAAAAGGCAAAATAATAAAGAAAAAGAAGACAAATAGAAGGAAAGGGAGGAAGAATGAAACAAGAAAAGAAAGAATTACTAACTTTGTTAGCTGTAAGGTAAACCTAATGATTTGTACAAATAAATCAGGAAGTCTGTTCAGAAGATAGTACCTATAGTTCATGAGATAAAGTACCATGTGACAAAATATTAGAGTCTTTTATTATTATTATTATTATTGTTATTATTGTTATTACTCATTACAGCCGAGTGCGCCTCCAGGTGTTTCTGCAGTTAGCTCCTACTGCACCTGTAGGCGTCAAATATTGCTTGATCATATTTGCACTAAATTCCACAACCATGCAAGGTATATTTTATTCTGAAGTATACATGATGACAAACACGATTGTATTGATATTTGACCTCTGTCAATGAGTATTTGTTAGAACTGTAAGGTGATAACTTCATTTTTTTAAAGGCTCAAACTGCATCCACTGGGAGTTAAAGGTGCACACTCAAAAGAGCTGTACTGGAGGGAATGAGTTAAATCCCATATGAGTTGCTTGTATAGTGGCTGCAATTTTAAACATAGCCGATATTTCCTTTTGGGTTCTGAACTTTTTTGTCTCCTCACACATATCTTTTCCAGTTTTGAAATCAAATAAAAGTTCCATAACTCATTAATAAAAATATTTTAATTTGCTACTTCCCTGAATTTAACTTTATACTTTTTTGTTCTGCGGGTACTGCAACTTCTTTGTGCTTAATAAAAGTAATTGCTGCATCTTGAAGCAATTTCCAGAACATTTTTTTTTTCTATAATAACTATTTTCCATACTGTGTTTATGACTACATCATTACTGATATCCTATAAATGTCAATAAGATTTTTTTCAGATGCAATTAAGGAGAGACAGAGAGAAATATTTCTGACACATTGGATGTGAATTATATCCCTTTCACTCTGTCCTGTGGTTGGGAAGCAAATAAATTTTGACAACAGTATAAAAGTTTAACAAGGACACACAAAGCATCATATTTTTCTAAAATACTTGTTCACCTTGGCATATAAGTCATAAGCGTCAGCAAGTTCTATATGAGAGCAATAAAAGTGAACATGGAAAATATGAAACGGCACTAAAAACATAGCTTTTATGGGAAATATTGATGTGTAAGGTTAAATGTGTCTTACAGTGATTTTCTAATACTCTCTAAAACTAAGTACTGTACTGATATATCATGTTTGAGCTCAGTTATTTCTAGCACTTTCAGCTAATATTTATATCTTATTTTGTTTAGAATCCCTATACAAAATGATCTTTTGTGTTGATTTCATCTTAGTTTTTGGCTTTGCTCTTTGTAATACCTTTCTGCTAAAAACAATGCATATTGTTTTTTATGAATATATATTCCTTTGGAAACACAGATGAATTATATTTTATTTTTTACTGGGTTACCAAATTTAACATGATACAAAATGATAAATGAAAACTTGGAGTCTGTGGGCTGTTCCAGTGCTACAGTAAATGTATAACTGCAATGACATCTTTATCATTGAAAAAATAAATAAATAAAAAGTATTTTATTACTGTTCATTGAGTAATTTACCATTATGCAGGAAACAACAAAATAAAAACTAGACTGACACTATACATCTTTTACTGTTGCAGATGCGAACTTTTTAACTTGCCAAAAAACTTCACATTCAATATCTGAGTTTCAAAGTTCATTTAGGTTGCATTCATAACATCAAACAATATTTCAGTTTATAAATGAATGGATTTTCCATATTTCTGAAAACAGGACAAATGACATGAAGTCCTAAGCAGTGCACATTATTGTTAAGAATTAAATTAAAACATATATAATACATACACATGGTTTTATTCATTTATTTGGTACATAAATAAAGTTTACAACAGATGCAAACCTTACCTTTAAATATAAGAAAATATATTATATAGTGTTAAAAATGTCAACGTAGACGTGTTTACTATAAAAATGCTTGGCCAGTTGCCAGTTGTAAGGAGTGCAAAGTCTTGTGGCATTATGACTATTGTCTGTATAATGAAATAGCTGCTGTAACTACACTCTATTATGGTGCTTTTGCAGTTTTTAAGTCCTTTCTTCTTACTCTGATTTTCTTTTTAGCAAAGCGTACTGAAGGAGAAGATAGCAAAGGTAGTTAGTTCACATATGCCTGTCTGTCAAGAGTGCAGTCTTTGATTAAAGGGGAGCTCCCTTCTGGATCGTACAACTTGCATCAATCACATTGATCAGCTCTACGAAAGGCAACATATTGCCTCGGAGAAGGCCATGAAGGGATATCAATTTCACTGTCTTCTAGCTAAAAAACAGTTTATTTTTGGCTACTTGAATCTGAGAGGTGCTCTACTGCCACTTTCATATCTCTGTTTCTCTAGAACCATTTTCTCTTTGAAATTGGTTAAAACTGACATCCATGGCATGCAGCAGTAAGCCCTGTTTACTTTACCACCAAGCAGCAACATCACATACTGTCCAGAATATCTCCAGATATCTACAGATTTATTAATTTTTCAAGATATTTTTCTTCCAGAGGTTGTAGCAGACAATGCTAAAGCCTGCAGACAGAATACAGCAGTCTGCAAATGCCCCTTAAAAGCCTGGGCAGCTTAATACTAGAGACTGTTATATGAATTAATGGTGAATAATGATATAACCCATGCACAAAATAATGCTGTCATATCACTTTTCAAGAATATGATAGGTCACATTTTAATGGCATATTTTAATATATGCCAGTGTTAAATGTGCTTAAATGTGTTGTCATGCTAGAAAAATAATATAAATTGTTCAAGCTGACATGTATCAAGCAGCTTCTATTGGTGATTATGATTTATTCATCTGCAAATCATTTTAAATAGGATGGCATCTCTAACATATCAGGGCAACAAGCATTTCAGTATTAGCACGATCATAATATTATCATACTGCACACATGCTGTCTTTGCATTTTGCTACCAGACCTTACCATCCCATGGCTGTGTAAACAAATAAAGGTGAGCACATCAAAGTGCAATTTTTTAATACAGTTACAACAGTCATCACATACATGTGAAGCATACGATCACAGAGTATTGTTGGTTATCTACAACAAGCTAAGATTGTGCATAACATATCCTAACATCACAGATAAAAAAAGAAAGCTTGATGTTAGCAAACTGACAAGCTGTTGAATGTCACCTTTCATGTTGATTCTGGGGATAGTTCCAAACAGCGGTGTGAGGCAATACGACTGCAAAATGTTGTCTAGTTGTAGGATAGAACTTAGTGTTCACTGATATCCATTACTGTATATCCTGTATGAAGGGCTGATAGCAAAATTACTAATAATATGCAAATCATTGCCAGTTCAAAGACATAATGCAGTACTTACGTGCAGCTGTGGATGTACCTATGTCTGAACAAAGTTTAAACTTAATTTATTGCAAGGAAACCTAAGGAAGTGTTTAAACTACAACATTGAAGAAATAAAATATCTGTGTATACCCATACTTCTTCAAAGGAAACTTACGACCACAAAACCTCTCTACATTGTAAAATGTTATTGCTTAACATGACTGTAAATTAAAGAAAAGATACATATAATATAATAATATATATTTATATATATATATATATATATATATATGTATATATATATATATATATATATATATATATATATATATATATAATATATATGCACACACACACACACACACACACACACACACACACACACACACACACACACACACACACACACACACACACACACACACACACACACACACACACACACACACACACACACACACACACACACACACAAACATATATATATATATATATATATATATATATATATATATATATATATATATATAGTACTGCATATACATACATACATACCCATACACATTTCTCTCTCTCTCTCTCTCTCTCTCTCTTTCTATATATATATATATATATATATATATATATATATATATATATATATATATAGAGAGAGAGAGAGAGATGTCAGTGATTATATATGTACATATGTATATGCAGTACTATTTAATGCTGCTGAGTGTTTGTTTTATTGACAGGTTGTAAAGCTGCCATAATCCAGCAAAATCACATTAAGCCAATGTGTGCTACAGATGACGTATGTTTCGATGTCAATAGTTCATTTTTGGAGAATTCCTATTGATTGAGGTTGTGCAAGCAATGAGTTAGAACACATAAGTAATAGATGTGGGAGGTTAAACCCTCAATGTAAAGTATATTTATATGTGTTGGTGTGGCACTCTGCTGTTGTATTAACTTCTATGTCATGATCATGACGTTTCAGAAGAACAATACTGCTGTTGCAGCAAATGTACATGACATATTGATAATCACTACATCAGCAAATGTACATGACATGTCCACAATCACTATATCAGGAAATGTACATGACATGATGGCAATCACTACATAGTAGGCAAGTGCTAACCAAAGCTTTTGTTAGAAAGAAGGCAGACTGTGCTTTTAGTGCTTTTGTCATTGCTGGAGGTTTGACTGATTTATATTTTTGACCACCATATTTGCTTATAATAGTTTCATGAAGAATGTGTATTTAATTATTCATATATATATATATATATATATATATATATATATATATATATATACACATACACATATATAAATATATCTTTTACATAGCTGAACATGAACAATATACCTCATCAGGGCTAGCTATGTAGCAGTATAAAAATTGGATTTTAAAAGTGTTAAGTGGGTTGAGGACCTGGCCTTCTCTTACTTATTCAAGGATCCATGCACATGTTAGAAGGAATCTACATACCACTGCTTTCCTGCCATAAAGCCCAACAGTCATGGGTCAGTAAGATGTTGGCTGGCTGGTGTCCAGTTGACCAGAATGGATTAACTGAGATAGCTCTTTTGAGAAAAAGCTGGATGGCAAACCAATCAACCAGCTAAATGAAGTAAGAATTGATACATCGGTTCTCTGATGGGACACAGATTGGAAGTGAATGACATGACTATAAGAAATAGAATGAATATTTTGTGTATGCTGGAGACAAGCTGGAAGAATAATGCACCAAATTCTTTTGGCCTGGGATCCAGAGTCTATTACTCAGGAGGAGGACAAACTTGAAATGATACGGGTGTTGAGATGTGAGAGAGTTTTCTGAAGACAGTGAGCGTATCATCAGAATAATCTAAAAACTAATCTAGCCTGGCATAGATGACATCATAGCAGAGATTTATAAGCTTTTTCCAGATTCAATGGTATCTTTACTTCATAAGACCCTGGTTGAAGTTCAAACTAAAGATTTGATCCCTCCCACCTTCTTGGAGATACTCCTTGATTACCACTATTCTTGAATCTGACGAAGATTTACAGCTATGTAAATCATATAGACCAATTTCCTTATTAAATAATGACTACAAAATCTTTATGTCTATATGTATGGACAAAATAAAGGTCACACTTTCACATTCAGTTCATAATGACCAAACCAGGTTTATTTATAAAAGGTACACTTATGATAATATCAAAAGAATATTAACATTGATAGAATTCTTAAACAAAGAAAATGAAGAAGCCTTGTTGGTGAGTCTAGACGTAGGAAAAGCATCTGACTCTGTAAACTGGGATTTTTTATTCGAAAAACTAAAACCATTCTCATTTTCAGTATCTTTCATTTCCTTGATAAAGGCTTTTTATAAAGATACTTTGGCATACGTCATATTAGGCCCCTTCACTTCAAAGTACATCCCTATAACTAAAGGCACCAAACAAGGTTGCCCTTTATCCCCAATATTATTTGCCCTTGTCATAGAAATATTAGCATCATCAATAAGAAATAATCAAGAAATCAAAGGCATTAATATTTATAATCAATACAAGTCTAAAATAACGCTATTTGTGGATAATATTCTGCTTACCTTACCTAAGTCAAATCAAAAATTATTAGAACTAGACACAATAATAAATAACTTTCAAAAAATTTCAAATCTCCTCTTTAATAAGCAAAAATCTAAACATATTATTCTTAATGACAAAGGGAAATCTCAGCTAGTTAACCAAAGCATTATTGGAGAACAAGTTAATACACTAAACTACCTATGTATAATCTTATGCAAAAACTTGGAAAAAACAAGAGAAACAAATTATAAAAGCATAATATCTCAGGTAAATACATATATAGGTAGCTGGAACAATATTTTTTTTCATTCAAGGACAGACTGCAGTTGTTAAAACTGACTCTCCTTCCAAAATTGTATATATTGTTTTGGCTCTAGACACCCATCCTGGGAATAATTATATTAAACTCATAAATAAAACTTTATTAAACTTGCTATGGTACCCAAACAAAAATAGGATTGCGTATATGCATCATATTAGATCTTGGGATGGTGATGGTTTAAGATTCCCTGACTTGGAAACATATATCAAAGCATCATTACCTAAAAGCAGATTAAATTGGATTGACTCAAATTACAACTCAAATTGGAAAGATCTCCATATATCTATAGTACAGAATGAAAACTCACTGTCATATAAAGTTCCTTCCAAACATCCCTCTAATAAGCTCTGGTTTCTTCTTAGCAACACTGTTCAATATAATGTGACAAAACCCATAAAACTAAACTATCTAAATAACATTATTAACAACTTTAGAAAAATTATATACTGAAATGCAGATATCAAATCCTAGTTTGACCTAATAATCCCCTTTAAAATCACAAAAAAACTTCCAGGATAAACTTTACATTAACATCTTTAATAAATGAGAACCTAAAATTGTTATCTGTTGGAAACAATGTATTAAACACTTGGAAAAATTTACAATTTCAGCAAATTTTGAAAGACTATAACTCACCATCGCAAGATTGGTTATTACTACAAAGTGTTATTGCTTATTCTCAAGACTTATGCAGAATTATTCAGAACTCTTTATATATAGATCAATCTCCTTTAATCACTCTCATATCTGAAATATTATTTAATGATCAACAGTCTGACAAATTTGTATCCAAATTATACACCATTTTGTTAAGTTACAGGTCTATTTTAACAACTAGGCAATGGAGTGCATTTACTTGGAAGTATTTACACAGAACATTTTTAACTCCTGACAAAATTGCTAATTTCAAAAAACAAATAACATCATTTGCTGGAGATGTCTAACATCATGTAATGTAGATTGGTTCCATATTTTCTATGATTGCTCTAAACTAAGGAATTTTTGGAGAGATATTGATAATTTTCTTTCAGCTTTATTTTCAGATAACTTCACATTAACTAAAACTTTATTTTTTCTTAATGTTGATGACATATTTTCTTTAAATAAATCAGATTTATACTTGTTATGGACAATATTAGCAGTAGCCAGGAAACTTGTTACAAGGAAACGGACCTTTACCACCTCTCTGAGTCTTGCTGAATTTCTCTCCTTACTAAAAGAAATCATAAACAAGGAAGTCAGAACTAAAGAACTTAGAATATATACAAGGCGTATTAATAACAATCCATGGACAAAGGTTTCAAACCCAATTGAGACTTTCCAAACTGATTTTTAACCGCTGTTAAATCTTTGCTTCACTGAAATTTTTTTCTTAAATCACTTATATTACACACCTTCGTTGAAGGTTGTGCATCAGGGCTGGCAAATCGCCATGTAAAAATCTACTGCCAATCATTAGCGGACCGGAGTTCCGCTGTGGTGACCCCTAACCGGGAAAAGCCGAAAGACACAACATTTATATTACGCAAACATTTTTCAGAACTATGTAAATAATGTAAACAGTTGATTTAGTTTCATTGTTGTTAAAAGTTGTCTGTTCAGTATAATCAATGTATTAGTGTTTATTCTCTTATTTTATCCTTAATGAAAATATTGGGAAAAAAATAATCTAAAAACACATGGCAATTTACCTCTAATGCAAAGATAGAATGGTCTTCTAATCTTAAGACATGCTTCACAGTGGGGCTATGAGGGTGAGGAAAACAGGACATTCAGGCAGCAGTTGCAGGGCCTCCTTAATAAAGTAGGACAAGGTGAGTTTGGTGTTGATAATAGGGGATGTGAATGTTCATGTCTGATCAGAGAAAACAAGATATGTGGACTGCCTTGGTGCACATGACCTTGGCAACAGGAATAATGAAGAGACTATTCTAGACTTTTGTCTGACAAATGGCTTAATGATGGCCATCACACAGTTTGCCTAGAGGGATAGTCACACGGCCACTTATAAAAGTGGTCTGCTTGCAACTCGGGTAATTTTTTTTCCCAGTAAGAAAAAGGCACCCGAGTTAATCAGTAGATTGCAAAGTCATCTCTAGGAAAACAGTTAGCCCCTAGCATGGCCCACGTGTGGCTACAATCAGCTGCAAGCAGTTGTCAGAGAAGACTCTAAGGTCAACAGGGGGTAGACTGAAGACCTGAAAGTTGAGTAGAGTGAAGGAAAGATTTGTGGCTCTAACACCTCAGGAAGAAGAAGAAGAGGAAATAGAGCTGAAGAGGAATGGCAGCATCTCAAAACAGCATGTGTAAAGATAATAGAAGAGCTGTGCAGCTGAGCTAGGTATGGAAAAGGGTATAAGGAAAAGTGGTGCTGGAATGCAGAAGTCCTGGAAATCATCAAAAAGAAAGAGCATGGGAAGAAGTAAGAGACAAAAGAGATGGACCATGCTAAGAAGGAATACTGGTTGGCTTATAAAGAGATTAATAGAGCAATTGCAATTGCAAAGTAAAGGTTATTAGAGAAACTCTGTCAACTGCTGGAAAGTGACTCACCACATTGCACAAAGAAGCTCTATCAGATTATAAGGTAACAAGAGAAAGATAAAGAAGGTAGTCATCAGACACCATTCATAAAGGACACTGACAGCAGTTTGTTCATGAGTCCTGAGGACATCAACAGCAAATTGAAGAAGTACTTCAAGAAACTTCTGAATTAAGACAATACCACAGAAAGCTGTACTGTCCTACAAACAGCCTACAGTGAAACGGGATGAAGAACCCATCATAGAAGATGTACAAGGTGCACTAAGGAAAATGAAGTTCATGGAAAGTGGCAGCTACTGATGAAGTCAGGGCAGATATAATTATGATGTTGGGGGCACTGGGAGAGAAATGGCCCCCAAGTGTATGAATCTTGTTATAGAGATAGAGAGAGAGAGAGAGAGAGAGAGAGAGAGAGAGACAGAGAGAGAGGTATATCCCAATCAAATGGAGAATAAGTGCCACTTTACAAGAATAAAGGGGCCTCCATAACTGTGGGTAGTACAGAGGTATCAAATTCCCTTCATATTGCATGATAGTGCTGGAGGTGCCGGATTAAACAATACACAGAGTAGTAGAATGTATGATGAAAAATGAACAGTTTGCTGTTTGCACTCAAATCAAGATGCAGTACAACCTAGCTGGTGACTGCAGTAAGAGAGAGAGAATGCAGAGGGAGCTGTAAATGAGGAAGGAATCCAACTGGGCATGCCCAGACATGGAAAATACATATAATATCTCAAAGAATCTAACTTGAGCAGCCCTGTGATGGTCTGAAGTACACAGGACATTGATAGAATTAGTTTAGGCTATGTACAAAGGCTCAATGACACAAGAATGAACAGTGTTTTGACATATGTATATATATATATATATATATATATATACATATATTTATATATATATATATATATATATATATATATATATGTGTGTGTGTGTGTGTGTGTGTGTGTATATATATATATATATATATATGGCTTCCTCACTCCTCATCAAGTTCATACATGATGAGGACTCAAAGTCACTGAGGTTAACTCCCTGATTCTGAAATCCTCAATCACTGTTTTCCAAAAGAAATTACTGTCATTTCAGTTATATAAACACAGTGTGTGTGTGTGTGTGTGTCTGTCTGTCTGTCTGTGTGTCTCTGTCTGTGTCCGTGTGTGTGTGTGTGTGTGTGTGTGTGTGTTTATAAGACTGTTTTTCTGTATGTCATGAATATATGTGTGTATGCATGTGCGCTTGTGGATGTGTTGTTATCTGCATCCATCAATTTACATATATTCTACAATGCCACGCAACATGTATAGTATTGATTTTTTGCAGACTAGCAAAGGTTATCATCTGCAGAGTTGCCATGCATTAATAATCTATACATTACTGTTAATACAATGGGTAACGATTCTTCTTAAATGTGGAAAGTGGTATTTGTTTTGAGTGATATCTTTGTAGTTCGCAGCATACATGCACAGATCAAAACTTTCACTTAGGTAACATTGCAAGGTGTAATTTGTAGTTCTGGTGTCATAAAAACATTTTATACAGTTTCTATTATAACAGCATTTAGGGAAAATAGATGATTTCAGACCTTTCAGTTTTCTTCTATATTATGGATATGTTATAACATTGTGTTTTCTAAAGCTTCTCATATCTATATTGCACATTTTGTAATAATTCATGCCTTCTCAGGTGTTTACCATTATTTTGTTTAAGAAAATGAGGCAGCAATGTTCACATAGGCTTACACACTTCAAAACCTTCATGAATAAATAAATAATAATAGTAAATAAATAAATGATAACATGGGCTTAAAATACCACTAAAAATAAAGAAGTAATATAATTCCATATGGATACAAGCAATGCAATCAGTACCTTTTTTGCACTCTTATTTTAATCATGCTATATGATTAAGAGCATTGGATATAATCATCCCCTGCACTACCCAGTATGTTTGTGTGTGTGTGCGCGTGTGTGTGTCTGTATGTGTGTTTGTATAACTTCTTTCTCTATGTGCATCAGTCTATTTACCTGCATATCCATCTGTCTGTTTATCTATCTATCTACACGCAATGACTCCCCAAACTGAGAACAGGTCCATTTATAGGTTGGATCAGGAAC
>NC_056751.1:433170372-433232872 GCF_019279795.1 Protopterus annectens | reverse complement strand
GAGGAAGATGCAGAGAACAGGAAGAAATGCAAACAGATGATCCACTGTGGTGACCCCTAATGGAAGCAGCCAAAAGAAAAAGAAGAATAAATAAATTACACAAAAAAGAATACATGCACCCCATGTAATGAGACTCTTTTCAGAAACATCTGAAGTCTACTTCCCACCACATTTCCATGAGATGATCCACCTATCTTCCTCAGCAGGTTATTACCTGCCAATAAACAATACTGACTAACTCCAAGGCACAATGCACAATCAAGTTCCATTCTCTGGCTGCACAAAACCAGATTACTGTCTTCGCAATAATATTGTGTACCATCAAAGCTACTTATCACCCCTAAACATTACATTTTAGAATACTTCACACTGCATCTTAACATAGATAAAAATAAAAGATCTTCAAATGAGTTTCCCTAACATGCTTAAAAAAAAAGAAAAAAAAAAGGCAAACAGTATAAGACCGAATGCTTTTTCTCACAGGAAATCATTGTTGGTGTGATTTCTAAGTCTACACAGGGAAATATTTACTTTTTAGAGGATTTCTCCCTTTTTTAAGTTGTTCAGGCTATGAAGCTGGTATATATAAGCTTGGGTTTGTGGGGGCATTCCCCCAACATTAGGGGGTATGGGGGGACTTGGCCCCTGCAAAAAACAAGAAAAAGGGATTTTTTTCACTTTGTTGGTGTTTTAGCAATTTCTTGCTTCTTTTGAAATGTCCTCTGTCAGGAAGTCAGTGTTTTGTAGTAGACCCCCCCCCCCAGATTTAGTCCCCTAACAGTCATCTTCATCTGACAAAACATTGCAGAATAATAATATCATTAAACATGAAAAAAAAATTCCCCTAATTTCAACATTCTTCAAGCATTCCAATACCAGCTGCACCAGAAATATATTAAAAATTACTAAAATATTTTGTGTATCACTCTCAAGCAATAAACAAAATCCCATTAAAAAAGGACACATGTTAAGGTTCCACTATGAGTGGATAAAACTGAACACACCTGGAAGTGGAATGCTCAAATAGTGTGTGTTGACAAAAATGGCATAAAAAAAACACATTTTAAGAATTTGTGCAGGGGGCAACCACCACTGCCCCCCCCCCCCCAAACTAAGGGCATCTCTATCTGAAAAAACTCAGTGACAGTGATTTCCAATAGAGGAACTCAAATTATCAGCAAGTTGTACCTCAGGCAAATGAAATTCAAGAGACCAATCTTTGTCCACCAGTAGGGTTACAAAGGTTTTCGCATACACAATAAACAAATATATTCCACCATACTTTCAAATGAAAAAAAAAATATGAAAAAAATAACCCAGAAAAGTCCAGTACCAAAAATAAGACAATAACAAAATACTATGCTATTGAGAAAATATCGTTCCACTGGTCACATTCATTGTTACGAACTGCCTGCCAGCTCCCAAAAATAGGTAATTCATCCCCTGTATCTTTCTATCTCTTTCTATCGTCATCTTTCTTTTGTTGATATTTTCACCTGTAAAGGTCTTAATCAAACTTTTAAACTTTTTTTCTGAAAGCATTCAGACAATTGCTTTACCTTGTCTTCCTAACCATTTGGTGTCACAGGGACCCACCCATATCCATCTACAGACACCACTATAGCTTTTCCTTATCCACCCTTCTACTTTTTTTCTGTTTCTACCTCTCTACAAATGCATCCATATTTCGAAAACATGTTTGAAGTTTAAATCTACACTGCTCCAGGCAGAGTTTCCATGCCACAACCTATTGTGTGGTTTTCTTGTCTTTGGACTGCCTCCAAACATAATGTTTAACCATATCCACACTTGCTTTTGTGCTGCAGCTCTTTGGCTTTGCTAGCTCACATTTTAGCTGTACTTGTTGCCTGCTTGTGATTTTCCTATGATACACTTATCACATTCCTTTGATTTTCAGCATATTCTATTCATTTGATTTGTTCTCATGTTTTCCAGCCTTTCTACTTCTTTCTTCTTCTTCTTCTTTATTAATAAACCCTCCCTTGGTTACCTGCAGCACTTTTACCAGTTCACCCTGCTTTAGAACTGTCCTGAAACGCGCACAAATAAAACATGTAACTTTATGTTTGTGCAGAAAATGATCACATCTTTAACATCCCCTTTGTCCTCTTATCAGAGTGTGAAGGTAAAATGATTGTTCCAGGAATTTCATCCAGTGACTGCTGAAGCAGCCGTCTTACAAAGGAATACTTCTGTACTGAGTCAGTTGTGCTATAAGAAAACATCCGTTGTGTACCTTCATGTGGTTATTTCTGATTGTTGAAGCAGCACTTTTTGAACTACCTAATACACTTCATAACTGTATCTGATATGAAGTGTGACTGCCATGACACTTGCCTCACTCCGAAATGTATGGGCTGCTGCCATTCTTGTTTTTACGTGACCTTTCAGGGTTAACATAAAATACAAACAAAGAAGTAACAGATTAATGTGCAAAAGAGTAATCTGGTGAATAAAATAATAAGATGAGAAACTGCAGGCATATTCCAGTTAGAAAGCAGGGGCAAAGTCTTTCACTTTGGTAAAAGAACAAAGTAAGCATCCCGTAGATTATTAGTGCTTAGTGCTTAAGGTGGGTATTACTACATATGTACCAAAGTACTTGTGCACCACAAGAATTGACTAAGTGCCTGGAAACTATTGTCTACATTCTAACTCTTCAGCATTTAGCAGACACAATACAGTGGATATAAAAAGTGTACACACCCCTGTTAAAATGCCAGGTTTTTGTGATATATAAAAAATGAGACCACGATAAATAATTTCAAAACTTGTCCCACCTTTAATCTGACATATAAACTGCACAATTCAATTGAAAAACAAATCTGTTAGGGGAAAAAATATAAAATATAAAAAATAAACAACGTACAATAAGCTGGTTGCATAATTATGCACACCCTTAAACTAATGCTTTGTTGAAGCACCTTTTGATTTAATTACAGCATTCAGTCTTCTTGGGTAGGAATCTATCAGCATGGCACATCTTGACTTGGCAATATTTGCCCACTCTTCCTTGCAAAAGCGCTCCAAATCTGTCAGATTATGAGGGGATCTCTAGTGCACAGCGTTCTTCAGGTCACCCCACAGATTTTCCATTGGATTTAGGTCTGGGCTCTGGCTGGGTCATTCCAAAACTTTAATTTTCTTCTGGTGAAGCCATTCTTTTGTTCATTTATGTATGCTTGGGGTCATTGCCATGATGAAAGGTGACATTCCTCTTCATCTTCAGCTTTCTAGCAAACACCTGAAGGTTTTGGGCCAAAAGGTACTGATATTTGGAACTGTTCATAATTCCCTCCACCTTGACTAAAGCCCCAGTTCCAGATGAAGAAAAGCAACCCCATAGCATGATACTGCCACCACCATGCTTCATCATGGGGATGTTGTTCTTTTGGTGATGCAAAGAGTTGCTTTTGCACCAAACGTATCTTTTGGAATTTTGGCCAAAAAGATCAACCTTAGTCTCATCAGACCATAACATATTTTCCCACATGCTTTTGGGAGACTTGATGTATTGATTTGCAAATTTTAGCCAGGCCTGAATGTTTTTCTGTGTAAAAAAAGGCTTCCCTCTTGCAACCCTATCCCATAGCCCAGACATATGGAGAATACGGGAGATTGTTGTCACATGTAGTACACAACCAGTACTTGCCAGAAATTCCTGAAGCTCCTTCAGTGTTGCTGTACGTCTCTTTGACAGCCTCCCTGACCAGTTTTGTCTTGTCTTTTCATGAATTTTGGAGGAACGTCCAGTTCTTTGCAATGTCATTGTTGTCCCATATTTTCTCCCCTTTTTGATGACTGTTTTCGCTGTGTTTCATGGTATATCCACTGTTGTGGAATTTTTTTTGCTCACCCTTCTCCTGACTGATACCTTTCAACAATGAGATCCCTTTGATGCTCTGTAAGGTCTCTGTGAACCATGGCTTTTGCTGTAGCAGGCAACTGAGTAAATGTTAAAAAAATCCTACTAGGACAGCTGAACTTTATTTGGGGTTAATCAGTCTCTTTAATTGATGGCAGGTGTGTACCCAAGAAGACTGAATGCTGTAATTAAAGCAAAAGGTGCTTCAACAAAGTATTAGTTTAAGGGTGTGCACATTTATGCAACCAGCTTATTGTGCATTTTTTATTTTTTATATTTTTCCCCTAACAGATTTGTTTGTTTTTCAATTGAACTGCACAAGTTATAGGTCACATTATAGGTGGGAAAAGTTTTGAAATGATTTATTGTGGTCTCATTTTTTATATCACAAAAACCTGGCATTTTAACAGGGGTATGTACACTTTTTATATCCACTGTACTTCATAAGTGACTTGCATATGCAATATAAAAGCAATTATGGTCCTTTGTTTTTCACCTACAACATAGTAAGCATGCAGTGTAATGATATGTAGTGGGGACTGATAGTATGGACCAAAATAGCATTTGAGTATTCACAGATATGTTTCTGACCATTAGATTTGCAGACTTAAACCAATACTTTATCTGTCAACTTTGGAAGTGTGCTTTTAAGGCAGTAATGGGAAATTATTTATTGCAGCATATTGAAGAAACTATAGAATAGTGCCAATAGACAACTGAGAAAATAATTAAACTTTACTGTATGCAAACATACGGATTGACAAGCATATAATTTCAGTTATACACTGACACATTCCAATCCTGTAACCCTCTAAGTCAAAATATATCTATATCACACACCTCTCAACTGTACAAATTTCTGCAGAATGTCCAGATTTTTGACTCATATTTTTGATCTGTTCCTCATAAAAAATTGTGTTTTTTTGACAAATTGCCAGGGTGATCTAAGGAGTAAAGTCACTAACTAATGACATGCATTTACGTTTTAGACTTTATAGCCTTCAGAAAATGCATGCTAACACAAATCCTGTTAATTTCAAAACTTTCTAAGTTTATAAGAGCAATATTTAAAATCTGTCCCTAGTTTTGGGCCGTTGTCCCCCTATTATGTGAGGCTTTGTCTAGATTTCTTGCACTAAGAGGTTGAGAGGTATACTATATAATATTACTTTGGGAATTCCTGTAGTAAACTATGGCTGACGAATGACAATTTTAAAATAAAATAAATAAATAAAAATCAGTATAGGTTATGTTTTGCCTCACTGTTTAATCACTTTCAGCACCACGGTGCTGGTTATTCAGAGGTGTACTTCCTCTGAGATGTTTGCACCCTTTGGCTTTGATGTCTGACAATAGCCTTTGATATGTACCTAAGTATTCCAGTGACACATCACAGTATATCTCATTGCTTGTGCAAATTTTGTCGGAATGGCCCACAAGACACACAGATTTATCTGGTATATATTTTGCACATTTAAATGGTTTATCTTCAGTAAATACACTTTTTGAAGGAGAATAAAGTGTTATATGTGCCCCTTCTCTCTCTCTGTATATATGTGTATACACAGACACACACACACACACACACACACACACACATATATATATATATATATATATATATATATATATATATATATATGTAGAGAGGGAGACACACACACACACACACACACACACACACACACACACACACACACACACCAATGCAAATATATATATATATAATATATATATATATATATATATATATATATATATATACACATATACACATAGATAAATAGATAGATAGCTAGATAGATAGATAGGTAGGTAGATAGATAGATAGATATATGCCCACATAGGGATCAAAGCATAGGGATCAAAGCAGTTGTGCTGTAATGTTTCTTTCTTCATAGACTAAACATATGCGCAGAGACATTGCTATGGTCCTAGTGAAACTTCAGCTGTCATTGTAAATGGATAGTGTTATGTAAAACACCATCCTGTTGCCTCAGTGGGGAGGCAGATCAGCTTTTTAACTCAAGCAGGCTAGAAAAAGCTTAGAAATGCCTAAGGAATGGCATGGCCAAGGTCCGAGAATATGAGTTCATCAGTGAAGGCCCGCATGCAGATATCAGACATTTGTTGTGCACCGCATGAAGCAAGATGCTAAATGGAACCGATTGTGGATTACTTGAAAGAGCCAAATGATACAGAAGCTGCCAAAAGAAAAGCAGAAGGTGCAGAAAATCCAGTCCTTAAAAAACAATTAACATCAGCTGGAGCATTCAGTAGACAGAATGATCTGCAGCTGTTCTGGGAGACAGTTGTCACTAACAGGGGTTTGTCATGCTGCTCTGCTAATATGCAGTTTTAAAAAATGACAGCTCTAAAGTACACGCATTTGTCTCATTAGATGTGTGAGACACAATTAGCATGTATTTCAAAAGCTATCATAAAATACGAGATAAATCTTTCAGAATAGTCGTAACTGTGAATGAACAACTTAACATAAACATACACATGATGTTACTAGGAAAAAACTATTTAGTCATTCAGACTTACTGAACATTTTTTGTTACCAGTGTACTTGATAATATCACATGACAGAATCTGTCCATTTTATACCATTTGATCTTTATGTTCTACCGCACAATTAACTACTTAATTTACCCATTTTTTGTACTCTACCAGGATGTCATTCATTCTCCTTCGTTTGTTTTTGTCTACTTTTTTCTGATCCTCTTATAACATTATCTGTAAAAACTTATGTTAACTGTGTGTGTATGTGTAAAAGTAGAACTGGTACTGGTAGAGGAGAAACCACCCAAAATACAACTAGACAAAATTGTTTGCAGACATGAACATGTAAATGTACTGCATAGGTACCCCTGCCACAAAGTACAATTTTGGGAACATTTCCTAATTATTTGATTATGTCTGCTAGGTACCGTCTTCCAAAAGGTTTAGAAATAATCTATACAGCCAAAAATGGAGGCTTGAGAAACAATATAATTCAGAATGCCTATTGTATTATTCAAGTAGTCTGTCCCACAACAGAAATGCACTAGATATAATAAAACATAAATAAATAAATGATAACCAGTGACATTGCTTTAATTAGACTGGGTAATGAGCACTGTATTATCTCTCTTCATCTGTCTTATCAGTCCTGACCAATCCTTATCTAGACTCATACTAATACAGATTTGTGTATATAGTGTAAATACTCTTTCACAATTGCTTCAATCTCTTATACTCTTCTGTTTAAAATGTTATACTACCATTTCTATCTTCCAAACCTGCTGCACCTACTCTCTTTCAATACATCAGCATCCTTACCCCCTCATTCCTCTTAATTAAATCTACCAGCAAGAACATACTTATATACATCATTACTACTCCCAAACAACTGTCATTCAATTGTATTATGTGAGTACTGATGTATGGTGTAAATATTGTCTGACTATACTTGTCTTTACTGAGATATGTAGCTCCGGTTCTATACTAAAACCTCAAAAGGCTAAAAGCTCGAAACTTACAAGATCGAGCCCAAATGCTTGAATCTGGATAATATTGTTACGTCTGGATCGAGCCTCCAGGTCAAGAATTTTTTGTTGCATTTCTTGTATAAGTTTAGCTTTAGAATTGGATTCTTTTTGTACCTGTTCGATTTTAACTTCATTTTCAAGGACTTTTGCTTCTGTTTTTTCTACTCTGCTTACAATTTGGTTGATAGATTCTCCAAATGTTTTTAGCTGGACAGAAAAATTTTGAATAGCTAACTGTAAAGGTTGGAGAGCTTCATCCAGATTAGTAGATTCAGCATTACTTTTATTGGATGTTTTGCTGGAATCTTGCTGTTTACCTGCTCTAGGCCTCTTGATTAAAGAATCTTTTTCAGGAGAGGCTATTGTACAAAATTTTCTTTTAGTGGTCTGTGTGTCCATGATATCCAGTTCATTCAACATCTTTGTTGATTCTTTGTTGTTTTAGAAATTAGACAAGTGAAGATTGAGCACAAGCATGGGAAGCACATGAAAGTGATCCAAGGTAATCCAATATCATTTTCCTTTCTGTAGCTGTCAGATGCTGATCAGAGTCACTTACTTGGTGTAAATGTATTGAGATGGATAATGTTCAAGTCTTATTTGATTATACAGTAGAGCTCTCAGACCAACAAATATGATGCTTTCTATAATCTGTAACAGAGCTAAAGGGTAGCAGTGTCTAAAGGTTGCCGGCCATCTTACTCTCCCACCAACTTTGAATTTTTAATGTCTTTCGTTATTGCAGTTAATATTTCAGAAATGCTGTCTTGCAATAAAAGTTAATTTCTGCTTCTGGGAATTGAACCAACACACTACTAAGCCAGTGTAATCATTGCCTAATGCAGTCACTAAGAGCTATTAGGGAAAGCATAAATACTTGATATAAAAGTTTAGGTATGCCTGTCCAAATTGATATAGACTGATGGACTGAAAATTACTATCTGGCTTACATTCAGACATGATGCATATTTACCCCATGTCTCTCTGAGGTGAGCTAATCTCTCCTGATTTGCCTCACTGTTCTGTACTATCTCTTATGCAACTGTACAGTAGAAAAAATAAGAAAACATAATGGATAACTGTATTGGCTGGCTAATCCATACTATGACATTGACTGTTGATGGGTCATTATACTTATACAACTGAGGGGCATTTGCTGTCTTAAATTTCTCCCCTCATTAACTTGGGAAGTGCTGCTTGCACCTCTTCCTGTCACTGTAATGGTGATGACGTTATTTCCCAGCGTGTGGAATACCAGCTGCAGTAGAGACATTCTTTTCCAAGCTATTCCAAGTCTCAGTCTTATACTGAGACCCCGTATAATCCCCCTGCGACAGCCTATGGCTGTAGCACTTGATGAGGACTGCCACAAATATTCTAGACGCAACACCCCACCTTTGTGCTCTACATGGAATACCATCCTCACCTTCACCAGCCATCCCTACAGAAGTACAGCTAGAACTATGTGCTTGAACTGGCATCCAGCTCAGATCTCACATGCAACAACCTCTGTGCAAGGACGCATAGTCTTCCCAGCTGTATTTGCACAAATGAAAACACAAAGCTCGGCAAAACATTGTTAATGACTACATCCAAATTCAATGAATGTGTGAAATATGGCAGTGAGATGTAGCCATGTGTGATGCTCAACATATTTACACATGTTCCAATGTTAAACAATGAAATGCTTTATGGTGTTTATTAAAGCCATTATTGGTTGGAGGTAAAATGATTTGACTCTTGACATATTAGGCTGTTGGGAGTTACACAGTATCAAAATTAAGTGGTGCCATCTTGTAATCAAAACAATGAGGAAGAGAAGGATACAATGTTTACCTTTAATTATAAGCTGTAATAGCCACAGTAAAACTTCCTTTTTCACATGGTCATTTGAGATATATTACTTTCAAAATGAATGGAGATGTGCTTAAGGGATGCCTCTATATATATATATACATATATGTCACTTGAACTATTCATGGCACTGGAGTTCTAACTTGAAACACACACAAAACTCCTGTTTTGCATTGTCCCACTACTTAATATATTCCAAGTCTGGGATTGCACAACTGTGGAGAAAGGATTAATACCCCAACCACTACTGTGCCATGATCCTGCACAATTCAGTTTCTGGAAAAACGACATCCTGTTCCATTTCTTTTTGCCAGTTCATTCTTGCAAGACTGAAGCATTTCGGTCAATCTTGTAAGTTGTGAGCTTTTCATCTTTCTAGATTTTAAAGGTAAATGGTAACTCATGCTACTGCTTTACCAAACCGAAATCTATTTCATGTTACTGTTTATAACTTTCATATTTACTGTCATTGTCTGGTGTGTGGCTTAGGCTGGCCCTGAGAATGTCCCTTTCACCAGTGTACTTACCTGATTAGGAAGTGGTATAATAAAATAAATCCTTAAATAAATGCAGTGAAGTTTAACAACATGAACCACCATTTTCTGCCTTTCTGCTAAGTGTTGCTTTTGGAAAACTCCTAGATGTCAGCCAAAGTGCTTACTGTCACCCATTCTGACTGCATTTTGTCTCCAGACCTACATTTCTGCTGGACTTATGAATGAATCCTCTTTCACTGACTTTAGTTGGCAATTGTTGACATATTGTTGTGCTGCAGTTCCTTAAGTCATACTTATTGTGATCTGTCCAGTACTAATTTCAAAACAATGAGTACACTTTTATGTTTAACTCTTTTTCACCATTTGGATGGAGGCTGGCATAATGATTAAGGTGATTACCTTATAGACGTGAAGTGCAGGGTTTGATTCTCACATGGAATAATTATCTTGTACTGAAATGGTCTAGAAGAGCAGTTAGCCTAGTCCTAATTTATGAACTTTGTGTTTATATCCACTCAAACCTACCTTTGTTTTCTCAGGTCTATTATTGGGACATTTCTTGGTGAACTGGATCACTGTGGATGCCTTGTGTTCTACTGTTTATCTGACCTTATTTTCAGCTATGTGAGGATTCAGAAAATCAACGTTTTTTTCTAACTTGTGGATATGTGAATGTTTGCAATGACAGAAACACTATTTTCATATTATTGTCAACATGTTAGCATTTTGACTGTCCCCTGCTAAGTGCATTGTGTTGCTGAATTTTACTACCATTACTATTGATTCTGTATACTAGCTTCTTCTGTGTTGCAATCACCAATATTTTCACGTCCTATCAATATTTATTGCAGCACTGCATTTCTTTATCTCATCTGTGCATCATGCATTTATTAACACCATACGTTTGCTTAGCCATATTCACTATTCACTGGGATAGATGATCTGATATATTGCCATACTCCACTCTAAATGTTTTGCATTGTTCACCCTCATTCGCTGTTTAGAAAATCTTTAGAAAATTACATTAGTTTACATTTTTGTTGTTTTTCTTAAGCTTTGATAGAGGTCTATTTAGTTTAGATAGTGAATAATGATTTATAATGTTTATATGCTTGTTGACATCTTTAATATCTTTTTCTTCCAAAAAATGCAGAAATCTTGATAAACTTTGTGGAAGATTAGCTCTCATAAATGCTTTTCTTAAATGTGGTTACCTGTTTTTCCCTTCCTGATTGTTACTTAATAGGGTTGTGAGGGTTGCCTAATGGTTAAGGTGTTTACCTTACAAACACAAGGTGCAGGATTTGAGTCTCACAAGGGATAATTGGCTAAGCTTAAAATGGCTCGCAAGGGCAGTTAGCTTAGTACTAACCTATGAACCTACTGGTATATGATACAACTATGCTCAGACACTTAAGCATGTCTGCTGAAGCATATGCCATAAAACACTTGTACAAGTGCTGTATGCCGCTGTGTGCTTTAACTTTCAGTGAGGTGCCATCTTCCAAATTACAGGGAAAGTTCATTAATATTTGCATAATTAACCATGGCACACTTTGAAAATAACTTGAAGTCACACTAACACTACTTTGTATAGCTGTTGGTATGGTTCAGAATTTCTTTCCACACATTAAAATAAATATTTACTCCTAAATAAAATTATAGCTGATTAGCATAACCAAGCATTGCTGAAAAAAAATCACCTTTTTCTTGTGCATGTAAAAATATATCAACTGTATTTTCTGAATGATTGTCTCTTACAAGTTCCAAATTAAAACAAAAATATGATGGTAATGGTTAAATAACAAGAACTGTTACTTAAGGATTTATTTTGACTCAGTTTTTTTTTTTAATGGTTAGACAATTTTATGCTTAACGTCAGTGCCCATAAATTGATAGATTTAGCCTAAATCACACAATACAGTTTCATGCTGGTATAATATAAAAATTCAATCTAGAAATATTTAAATGCATCCCTGCAATTAGCTGCTATAACTGTTTGTTGTGACTTTCTTTTCTTGAGGACCCTACTGAGTATTGTTTGAACAAATGTGACTATATTTGGCATCGATTTCCCATAAAACAGGCTCCAGTTTTAGAGATGACAATACCAGGGAAGGTTATATTATCATGCTAAATAGGTGATTTAACATAGCCATGTCTGAATCTCTGCTATAATGTGCTATCTTATCATCCACAGTCATCACTACCATGCTTATCTCTGCCAACGCCCAGGCTTGGAGGTCCACCAGCACTGGTCTTTCACTTATTATTCCTCTGATCTGCTTTGTTTATAGAGTAATAGTTGTAATACTCTGTATGGCTATTACTTTTTAAAGGCTTGTATCCAAAATATTAATCTTTCTCCTTAGCCCACCTACATTCCCCTTGTACCAGCATCCGCTTTTTCCACTTTGCTCTAGATCCCTCAGCTTGTGTTATATACACAGACTTCAGTTGTGTTAACTTAAAATACACCCTCAAATTTGGTAACCTTAATCCTCCTTGCTCCATAGACAGAATCAACTTATCTCATTTAATTGTTGCCCTCATCTCCTATCATATAAATTTGTTTCATTCCCTATTAATTGCCATTTACAACTTCTGTCTGGCTGATACAAATATGCTTGGCCTACATGTATATTGAAAGGAACTATAAGCATTTTCACTCCCTCTATCTAATCCAAATCCGTGACCATAGCTTTCAGGTATAGCTGACAACCTTCTGTCTCCAGAATATGGAACACTGCCTTTCATAATGTGGAACAAATGGGCAAAATGTGGAACATTTATTAATGATTTACTAATAACTTCAACTAGGAGGTTCACAGAATGGTTACACTATGTTACTTTCTATGTATAAAAGGTTCCTTCAATGAATTATCATGATTCAGTGTTATTTACTATATATATATATATATATATATATATATATATATATATATATATATATATATATATATATATATATATATATATATATATATGTGTTTGTGTCTTTCGGCTTTTCCCGGTTAGGGGTTGCCACAGCAGAACTCCGGTCTGCTAATGATTGGCAGTTGATTTTTACATACCGGCTTGCCAGGCCTGATGCACAACCTATATATATATATATATATATATATATATATATATATATATATATATCAGCAAAACATTCTTAACACTCAATGTCTAAAAGACCCTTTCAATGTGGAACTGTGAGGAACATAAACTTTTTAATACTCACAATAAGGTATGTCTTCCAGTTTCATATTTTTAATTATCTTCTGTTTAGTCTCCTCACATAAACCTTTAGATGCCATGATTGATTCTTTTTATAACCCATATCTTTCATCTTTCAAAAGTATTTCATTTTGTCATGTCTTTTTAAATCTGGATACTGTTGAGCTAACTCCTGTGTAGCACAAACATTTGCTGCTATGACCTTCATTTTAGCTTCATTTATTTTGTATCCTGAAAATGTCTGAAATTGTTTCAAAATATTCCACAGCACCAGAATATCCTGTTCTGTGTCTACTGAGGGCAATACATCATTCAAGAGCAAATCTACTGTATTTTGATTACTACACTAGTTGTCTTTCTGGATTTATGAGTCTCATATTTTTCTTGATAAAGATTCCAAATGTAAAGCAAATAAAATGGGGAAATAGGGCACCCTCACCCTATTCTCTTACTGACATTCAACTTGCCTAATAGTACTCCTCTTACCTTTGATCTCTCATTTGATCCTTTATATATTCTCCATATTAACTCTTAATGTTGCCATTGCTGTAGAGATAAAATCACAATAAATCCTGTCAAATGCTTTCTCTGCATCTAAGCTTACCAACAATAAAGGTGTTTTATGCTCTGATCCCCTCTTAATTTCTGTCTCATTTCCACAAAATCGAATGAATCCATACCTGTAAATTCTGGTAGCATTTTGCTATTCCCTTAACTGATACAGAAAACACTTTATAATCATGACTTAAAATAGAAATTGGACTTTTTGACATGGGTTTGTGGAGTCTTTCCGTTTTTCAGCAATATTGTTATCATTGCTTTCATCCAGGATTCCAACACTTCCCCGCTTTTAAATACATTATTAAACAATGTCCTTCATGTTTTTATCATGTCCCTTCTGAACTTCCAAACTTTTATAGGAATTCTATTTATTCTGGATGATTTCTCCATTTATTGTCTATACATCACAGTTTTTATTTCTTGTCTATCTATCCTATTGACAATTGAGCCTCTTCTTCCTCTAACACTGGCAAATCTAAGTCTTCCATAAATATTTCCAATTGCACCCTATCCTGACTTTCCCATACTTCAGCCTTATATAAATGCTCATAACATTTCTGAAATATTTCCATTTTCTCCTTGGGATCTGTAGTTGTACTTCTTGTCATAGGATCCATGAGTTTTACTAGTGCTCTTTCTACTTTATGTTGCCTTAATCCTTGTACCAACAATCTCTGTGCTCTTGGATTATTGTTAAAAAAGCTGGTTAAGATCAACTTTTCTAAACTCATGTGTAGGAACTAAATAAATACCCAATTCATTTTCTATCATTTTTGCAGCTGTTCTTCTTTTTATCTGGTAGTGCTTTAACCTTTTACCCTCCCCCGTTTCACTGTCCCTCCTTACTACTGTTTTAAAAGCCATTTTCAACTTGCCCAGGTCCTGAATTTTAATGGTTACTCAGTCCTTGAATTCAACTATTTTCAGTAAATACTTAGAGAAGCACCAATGTCGCTCATTTATTTTATTAGCCTGCATCTGTGTCCTAATCTTTATAGGGGTATTGTTAGATGCAGTTATTGGATGGACCTCAGTACTTTCAATTAAATGAACATGCTTCTGTGATATACAGATTTTATCAAACCTGGTCCATTTGCTGTATCTTGAGAACAATACATATATAACATTTGGATTCCTGCTACTGAAATAATTTCTTCCATAACAAATAAGTATTCATATAGTTCCTTAAAAATCTATATTCTGTAGTTGTAACTTTGTTCCTAGGTGCCTGTGATACACATTCACTATTACAAATAAAATTCTTGTCACTGCACATAATTAAAATATCCAGTTGAAAACGTATTTAGAACATCACCATCATGGGGGAATATAAACACTTACCAAAGTAAAAGTCATGCCTTGCTAATAATCCCTCACTGCCACTAATTAAACATTATACTCTGTTTTTGTCTATTATTCCATGGTGGTACAGCGGTAGCATTGTTACCTCACAGCAAGAGGTTCTCCCATTCGATTCTCGGCTTGGCTTGGGAGTGCCTTCTGTGTAGAGTCTGCATGTCCTCCCCGTGGTTGGGTAGCGTTCGAAAGACATGCGTGCGTAAATGGGCATGCCTTCTTTGAAGGTTGGGCATCGAGCTGGCACCTCAGCATTTCATAAAAATCTACTGCCAATCATTAGTGGACCGGAGTTCCGCTGTGGTGACCCCTTACCGGGAAAAAGATGAAAGACAAACAACAACTCTGTTTTCATTGTCTATTACTTTCGGGAACCCTATGCCTACCAATATAATTTATCAACACTTCTATTTGTAGAGCAATGGCAGCATTTACATTCTGCTGATTATCCAACCTGAAACCCTTGCCTTATCAAGTTCACATGCTCATGCCTGTCCAAGTGTATCTCCTCTAGCATATGTATTTGTACCCTGCACTTCTTAATGTGGGTCATTATCCTTTTTAACAATCACAATAAGGCAATTTACATTCCCTGTTAACATTGACAGGCAGCTATTCTATCAAGTAAGTATTAATATTACTAATAATGTCTGCCATTTCTTTTGCACATAATATTCCATGTGGCAGCTTATATAAGGACACTTGCAGTTGACAGTTACAACTTCTATATATTAACAATTCTTATCTCTTTTTGAACTTGTTACTTGTTTACAAATATTCCAGTTCATACCACACTTCCCTTTAATTTCCAATGCACATAAATCACCCAGGACAATATACAATGTAAAAAGAAAACAAAATACTACCATTCCAACTTGAAATTGATGCTCCAGTTAAATGGCAGCTTGCATGGGCTTTACTAACCTAAAGATAAAATTATTTGTGCTACAGCACATTTTGTCAGTGCTTATTCTAAGCTAATGTGTCTCTGTTGCCGTCTAATCTCATTTTCTCCCTTAGCATAGAAAATCACTTGCATACATTTAGTTGATTATTATTTTTTACTACTTCTAAGAAAAAAAGGTTTTGACCCGTCTTCAAACAACAAACTAGTGCTTTAAATGTTTAATGTTTTCTCAGAGTTTTAGCTACTTTTCTGTGAAATAGAAAAAAAAACTGTACACCTGTTTCCTACCTTTCCTGTAACTAGTGTAGTCCAGATACAGATTTGCTGTATCCAGAACTGTATGTAAGCTTCTCAGCCCCTCCAGCCTTTCTGTGTTGGAGGGAAGCCTTCTAGCTTGTCAGTGGGAGTGGTAAGCACTAGGTAACCTGTCTACCACATAAGGAGTGGTTCTGGCCTAGAAATTGTAGTTATTGATCGTCTGAGCAATCTTTTCCATCTCTCTCAACTTTCTGATTTGAAAGCCCGCATTTGCGCTTGTTTCTTTCCTTTAACTAGCCTAGTGCAGGTACAGATTCTTAGTTTTAGCACTTGAATTTGCTTATTCTTGCTCAGCACTTGTTCAGAACTTGTTGTAAGCACTAAATAAGCTACTAATTACTATAGCACTCAACCTTCCTCATTTCCTAGATAAAGCAGTTTTTGCACTTAACTTTCCTCACTTGCTTAGAGAAAAACAGCTCTTGTACTCACTTTCCTCACTTATCTAGAGGAAAATAGTTTTTTATTCAGGCATGTCCAAGGGTCATCTCCCAGTTTTCTCTCCTGTCTATTTGATGAATATGGGCATCTTGGGGCAATCTAGAAATTGCCTCATGTACAAAGACAACCCTCTCCTCCTACTGCCCAACACTAAAACCTGTGAGAGATGCATTTATCTAGCCAAACTGGAGGTAAAGCTCTCTCCAACCAAGACTGAACTTGACATTCAAGAGGAGAAGGTAAACACTTGCACCACACCACACTTATCACATAGTCTCACTAAATCTACACCACCAAAATCCACACATAGAAACACAAAAACATTCACAGAGGCTCTCAATAATAATCTGCCCAAGCAAAAGAGACCTCCAAAGCAGAAACGCAAGCAACTTCCAACCCCAACACAACCCAAATGACACATAGCCCACAGGCTCAGTGTGCCACTCAACCACAGCCAATAAGGCAAAACAATGTATCCAACACACTAGTCATAGGTGACTCTATAGTCAGGCACATTGATGTCCCACTCACCAGCCTAAATAAAGAGAAGGTTACTGTCAGCTGCATGTCAGGTGCCCAGATACACCACATAACCCATACACTCAGGTCACTCCAAAACAAGTACAAATATGACTCTGTCATTGTCCATGTTGGTGTGAACGACCTGAGACATACCTCCCTGGACTACATGAAAAGAGACATGGAAGAGCTCTCCAATCTTGTAGCTCAGGCAGGTATGACCCTAGCCCTGAGTAGCATTCTGCCATCACCCAGAATGATACCGCAGTACAAGGACAAAATGACTTCAACAATTGGCTAAGCTTCTGGTGTCATTCTAAGGGGATCCAGTATCTGTCTGCTTGGGATGACATACTTAACAGACAATGATGCTTTGCCAGAGATGGCCTGCACCTGTCACCCCTGGGATTCCAGATACTGGCTAAGGCTCTTGACACCCCTATAGTGCCTTTTTTAGGAAAGGTTCAAATGACAAATTCACCACCGTATCAGGAACAAGCAAGCAAAAACTAATGGTAATACTACTCAATGCTAGAAGTCTAAATCTCAAATTGCACTCACTCGAGGCACTCCTTAAAATGGAGAACATCAATATCTGTGTAGTGACTGAGACCTGGTTCAAGGCTCCAGAAAGCACCCCTGCACTACCAGGCTATAACTCATACCACACTTTTCGGCCATGTAACCTGGACAGGAACACCAAAGGTGGAGGTGTGTCCATAGTCATTAAGGATATCCACACCACCAGGCTAGTTGCTCAGCATAATGCATCCAAGGTTATCCAAGTGCAACTAACTCTGAGCAAAACTGCAGTCCAAATTGTAGCTTGCTACAGATCCCCCACCATGCCCCAGGATTCCCACTCCTCTTTTCTTGATGTACTGGAAAATATTAGAGTTCAACCAAACACCCTAATAATGGGCGATTTCAACTACCCCACCATTAACTGGGAAAACTACTCATGTACCAACTCCTTCACACAACGCTTTCTGGAATTCATAAACTCCAATGCCATGGATCAACTTATCCACACCCCCACCAGGAGCAACAATATCCTAGACCTAGTCATTACCAACATGAGTGACCAGTGTTCCACACCTGAAGTCAACTCCTCGTTGGTCCGATCCGACCATAAGCTAATCACCCTTGATATCCACATCCCACCCCCACCCCTCCATTAAGGAAACCACAGTAAAAAATTTCTCCAAAGCCAACTTCATGCTTCTTAAGACAGAAGTGGTGAACTTCATGACACCCATGCAGATGAACAATACAGTTATGACAGCTGAATCCTACACAAATGGAATGTATAAGCACTTACATGAGTGCATGTATCATGCTATCCCAAACAGAACCAAGACACTATCCTCCAAAAAAAGGAAGCCAGTCTGGTGGTCCCCTGCCATAAACAAACTGTACAACAGAAGGAAGAAATTGTTGCAAAAGAGAGTAAAATCCCATGAGTGGAGGAGCTCCCTGGTCAGCTGAGATCCCTTATAAGATCCTCCAAAGCTAGCTACAAAAACAAAATTGCCACTGATTCTAAGGACATCCACAAAGAATTCTATAGCTATGTCAAGAATCTCAATGGCAACACCCAGATCTGCTCTGAATTACAGCACAACGGCATGAAAATTACAGAACCAATTTATACTGCCAACATCCTGGCAGATAGGTTCAGTGCTAACTTTACCTGCCCCTCACCCCCTGAAGGGCCCATATCTATACAGGAAGAATGCAGAGTCTCTGTAATGACAACTATGGAGGTAAAAGCTGCACTCTCTAAAGTCAAAAACACAGCATCCATGGGACTGGACAACATCTCAGGCTGCATTTTACATGAACTTCAGAACGAGCTGGCTCCCCACCTAAGCACCATGTTCAATTATAGCCTCATATCAGACTTTGTGCCCACTGAATGGCATACAGCAACAGTTATCCCACTCCACAAAGGGGAGCCACCACTGATCCCGGGAACTATTGCCCTATTAGCCTGATGAGCCTGGTTTGCAAGGCCATGGAATATATCATCATGGAACTCATAAAAAAAGACATCGGTAACCTCCAAACTCTGGATCCCACCCAGTTCAGGTTTGTGAAAGGCAGATCATGCCTCCTGAACCTGCTTGACTTCTTTGAGGCAGTCACCAAAGCCGTAGATGAGGGTAAGGTGGTTCACACAACCTATCTTGACCTCGCCAAGGCTTTTGACACCATCCCCCTTTCTGGAATTATAGCTAAACTCACTAAACTAGGTATAAATCCCTACGTCACAAGATGGGTTGCCAACTGGCTCACTGAAAGAACCCATACTGTAAAAGTTGCACACTCCAAATCTGACCTCAAACCAGTGACAAGTGGAGTACCACAGGGTTCAGTCCTGGGACCTCTCCTGTTTGGTATCTACTTCTCTGAAGTACAGGCTAACACAGAAGGCCTCTGGCTAATGAAGTTCGCAGATGACTGCAAACTAGGAGCCATAGTTGAGTACCAAAATGATGTGGAAATCCTACAGAAGGGCCTCACTGAGACACATGCCTGGTGTCAGAGCCATGGCCTCAAGCTCAATGCCAGAAAGTGCATTGTCATACCCTTTGGTAAAAACTCTGTACCCATGAACTACTACATAGACAGCAGTCTACTTAACACCGAATGTGTAATAAGAGACCTTGGGACCCAGGTGGACAGAAGCCTGTCCTTTGATAGTCACATCGACACAGTAGACAGGAAGTCCTTCTACGTGGCACACCTCATCATAAAAGGGTTCTCATCCAGGAAAAAAGAGGTCATTGTTCCCCTCTACTTGACACTCATTAGACCCATTATAGAGTACAATGCCCCTTTTGGAATTTACCTCACAAGACATCTACAACAACTGGAAAGGCCACAGAAGTACCTCACAAAGAGAATTACTGGCCTCAAACAGATGCCCTAGACTGACCATCTCAAAAAACTCCAGCTTTACTCTGTGGCATATTGCCTACTCTGGGGTGGTCTCTGCCTAACATATAAAGCTATGTCAAACCCAGAGCTGTTGGATATGCTATACCTAAAGAAATCCCAATCCCTCTGAGCTACATGCTCTAGGGGCCTAAACCTTGTCACCACAATGAACAGGACATGCTGGAGGGATAGATTCCTGTCCCAGAGACTTCCCATACTCTGCAACATGCTATCCATCTATGTCAAGCAAAGTTCTTCATTAGCACTCTTCAAGAAAAATCTTGATGAGTGGATTAGTAAATAGGAAATACACCCCAGGGATCACTTCTGTGTCTCTGATCGACAGTGGCACAGGAAAATAACTTTCTTGGGTGGCGTAAGCCAGGGAACCTTGTTGGCTAGGCTTACGTAGAACCTCGGGCTGATAGCCTAGTACCTACCTATGAACCTATGAACCTATGAACCTATGAGTGAAGTCACTGGAATAAAGTTTGCATTTAGAAACTAATGCTTTCCTGCTACTGTTTTGTTTCAGTTTCCCTTCTCAGAAAGCTTCATGCTATTGTCCTTTAGAAGTGAAACTGTTGTCTCTTTCAAGAAGTTACTGAAAAGGTCATTTAGAGCACACACTGTCTATTAAATTCCTGATTGATGACTGAGTTATCTCAGATTCATGTGGTCTCTTCTGTTAGACCATTTCAGTAAAACCAATCAGAACTGGCATTCTCTGTAGATCCCACACTAAACCTAAGATCGGTTTCTCCTCAGCTGAAACAGCTACTGATGAATAAAAGGGCTAGCAAATATCTCAGTTTCTTAACTTCCTTTCATTGCATAGATGCCTAACTTCTATCAGCCTGTGTGTTTACACAAAGAGTTTGTAATACTTTAATATTTTTTATCTGAGCTATTGGAAGTTATAGTAATAAATGCACTGCCAGCCGCTGCAGCACTGTTTAATTTTATACAGCACTTTTGTATCTTTTCCTAATGTACAACTAACGGTACATGCTAAAGGCATATTTTTTGTTTGTTTGTTTTCTTTAACAAAAGTGCATTTTCGACAAAATGCACTTTCGCGAAAGTAAAACAACAAGGACCCATATATATATATATATATATATATATATGTATGTATAGTGCAGTTCTTGTTATATCCACTTATTACTTATATCATGCAACAAGCACTCAATGCACCCTTTCCTCTTTGATGGAAGACAACTGCAATGCTTACTACTTTATGCTGTTATATTTTTACAGACAACTTGTTTTTAAATCAGAAAACATTTTCAGAAATGAGATCCGCTCTACTTACAGTCAGGTTTTGCATGCCATCTTATTTTATGTGTAACTGACGTACACCATGAGGTTGACATTTGTATTGTTGCACCGACTAGGTATAACACAGCCACCTTACACAAAGCCTCCATGTGTTGCTTCCCATGTCTCAATAGTCCAAATAGTTGGCCATAATAAAATGAAGTTCATATGTTGCAGTTCTCTCTTTTTAAAGTTCTCTTTATTTTTCATCTTTCTCTTGATATCCACCCTCTCTCAGTGCTGACATCTGGCTCAAATCCAAGTTTCTTATTCTTCTGGTCAGCTCTTGAGATTTTCCCTGTCCTTTCTTCATTGTTTTCTTTAAAACAATGGGAATGGTTTCATTGGCACTGTTTATTAATTAATTATTTATTTTTATTTAATATTTATTAACCGAGAAAGTCTGACTTGGAAAGAAGCCAATTTTCAGCGGAGGCCCGGGGAGAAACACTCCAGACGCGTGCCTTTGCATCTGTTTCTGTCTGACTTCATTTAGTGATGGAAATCTGAGAAGCCCAGTTCCTTTCAACTTGTTTTCTAATTATCTGTTGACCAAACTTTCATAACTTTTCCACCTCCTGACTTCTTCAATCCACTAGGAAACACACTCTGAAGATGCTGGATACAGGTACTTGAATCTCTCAACCTCTCAACTGTCTGGATTTTCAGTGTCCAGATTTTTGCCTCATATTTTTTGATCCTCATAAAATATTTTGTTTTCTGGCAAATCTCTGAGGTTTGAATTCAATAGATAATTGCGTACATTTGAGTTTCAAATTCCATATCCTTCAAAAAATTCATATTAACAAAAATCTTGTCATTCTAGCAATATTGAAAATCTGTCCCTATTTGTGCACCTTTGTCTCCCCATTATTTTAGTCTTTGTCCAGATTTCTTGATCCAAGAAGTTGAGATGTATGACTTGAATCTCAATCCAGCCTCTTGATATCCTCTAATGGCTTTGCTCTATGTACAACAAGTAGTCATCTTCCATGATAACTCTGGTATTACCAGCATTCAATACTTTCCCCATTATATTTTACTCAGAAGCATTTTTTTCCTCTGGTACATTTGCATTTTTACCAAAATTGGATTCATTTTATTATCAATGGCAAAATACAGGACATGTATCTGATATGCTGTCATAATTACTAGTTCTTGGTGTGAAATACCATTCACGTTAGTTGTTTAAATCATTGTAAAACTGGTATAGGCTGTTCCTTCCAATTTCTCTGAGATGACAGAAAATCTTAAGATTCATGTTGCATGCTGTATATTCAAGTTCTATTTTTAGGAAACTTCCTTTTTTTAAGCCTCATTTTCTGATTTATTTTCTTTATACTAGTCTCCAGCTTCTGCAAATTATTCATTTCATCTGAATGTTTACTTAAAATTTCTTCTATTTTTTTTAATTATCATTTGACTTTATATATTCTTATAATGCTCACTTATTTTGAAGACTTGTGAATATATTTGGGTTGTATATGTATTGCTTTATTAATTATTTATGTTTGTTCTAGTTTGCTGGAAGCCATTTTTTCCACCAGCTCTACAAACTGGTTGTTTCTTGTTGATCATCCTTGAGGTTATTCTCAACCAAATATTTTACTTCTCCCTTTTTATGTAGTTTCCTTTAGATTTTCCATTTGTTTTCATTTTTTAAGCATCCGGGTGTTATATGCACTGGCTAATAACCATATTAATCTAAAATCAATAGCTGTTTTCACTTTTTTGCTGAATTCTTAGTTTCTACACTGGGAGAGCTCTCATTAATGTGTTGCCCAGTCAGCTGCCATCTTTGGAATGCAGTTTCTTCAGTATCTCAATCTGGGCAAATTTATCCTGCTGTACCACTGCCTCTATATTGATGCTTGGCACCATCTTGCCAAATCAGAAAGTGAAGTCACTCTCATCACTTGCTCTAGTGAGCAGTGCAGACACAAGTACAGTGACTTGTGTAGACAGCACTAAGACCTGGTAGGAGGCAAAGGTACCAACTTTCTGTTGGAAGCATTCTGTATGTGGTTTGCTATCAACAGTCTGACTATCACCTGTTGCTGGAATTACCTATTTTTCATGTTTTACAGGACTCCAGCAGATAGAATTCAATTGGGTGGCCTATCCATGTGGCAGAGTAAGTGTAGCTTATAACTATTTGCACTATAATATTTGCAAAAAATGTCCCAAACAAGTGTACTAACCCACTATATTTGTTTCACTTTTACTTTTTTTTTGTATGGTCAGCTGTGGTGCAGAATGAGGTGAGAAGGGTGAACTAGGGGGCTTACTGGTGACCTCTGTGGTCTAGGTCTGAGCCCACCAATATGACTGCTGATGCAGTTCTCAGGCCTGCTAATCTGCAGGGTGAAGTCACCCTGTGGAAGGTGATCTAGGGCTGTTGCTGATGGCCACTGTAGCCACTCCTCTGCATGACAGTGACAACTCTTTCAATGAGAGTGGTCCAGATGGCTCATCTGCATCACCTACATCAAATATGACAGTTGCTGACAATTGAGATGGGCCAGCAGCAGCACATTTTATTGTCACCTTAGAGTATCCTCTTGTGCATCTAGTAGCATTGCAAAACCATCAGCCTTTATTCATTAGGCCATTAGACGTGGCATCCACCCATGATGTCAACCATGGAGGTGACTGATATCTCAGTGGTTCCCCTTTGGCTGGCTGCTCGGGCTTGTCTTCCATACCTTTCCCTGTCCTTCATCATCATGTTTTATTTCTATATTTGTAACTGTCCACAGAGGTATGGCTAGGGTGTGTCAAGGGTTGCAAAGTGTTATCATTACATGCTGAGCAGGTGGTAATGCAGTACCAGCATTCAGAAATGAATACTGATATTGCATTTGAGATTAGGGTTGAAGTACTTTAGCATTTTATGTGTGATATTTAGCTTTAGCAAGCTGCTTGTTACATTTATAATAAGTGGTTTGCTACAGTTTTCTGAAAAGAGATTTTTTTTGTCCTTAATTCAGGGAGGGACTTTTTTTGGTCTTCAGCTGTGAGTTGAGGGGGGCATCAGATCGGGGAACTGCATAGTGTGCCAAAATACCTAACTGTGGTTCTAAATCTCCTTGCAGTGGTTGTAGTCCTCTCCTCCCTATCTGTCAGTCTGCATCAATCCACAGTCATCCCCATCTTCTGTCAATACTTCCTCTGTCAGTCTTTGCCTTTGTTCTTTGTCTTTCTGCCCCTGTTTCTTTCCCTTTAACTTTTATCCTCCCTATACTTAAACACTGCTACCTCACCCCTATATCCCTTCTTAAAAATTGAAAATAAACACCTGCCCCACAAAACAGTATCGCTTCCAACCTACTGCCACTTATTGTCTCGTCACTAACCTTCTGCGTGTTTCTCTGTTTGCTCTTCCTCGTTTTAACTTCAGTAGCTCAAGTTCAAGTGTATGAAGGTGCTCTGTATAAACCCCAATAGCAAAATATTACTCAAGGAACAAGAAACGCAAATAAAAATAAAACATTGTAAAAGCAAAACATACCATCAACCTGCACTAGTGAAAGTAATTGCAGATAGCTATGGTTTTACTGTCTGCTTGAAACTGTCAGAAGATGAACATTCTTGAAGCCCCTTTCCTCTCCATATATATGATGAAATGACTTGGCACGTTGTTGTTGTTGTCGTGACTGCCCATGTTGGAACTTTACGTCAATTTTTTGATTGTCTGAATAAGCACAGCATTGTGTGCTACTTCTTTCTGGCTTTAACTTTTGTCATGTGACTCTCCATAGTATGATCAGTCCAGCAGAATGATTCCTGTAATTGCCTCAATCACAATGTTTTAGTATACCATTCTTTCCCCAGAATGATGGCATTATGCCAGCATTCACAATCACAGAATAAGCATGGAGCCATGCCATAAGAAATACTCTGTGCTATTTCAGAGACAACAATGGTTTTATGAATATTTTGGTATACTCCTCAAAGTATGAATACTTACCTCTTAATTACAATAATTCCTCAAAATGTGGAAAACTGCATACATACACATGCTATGTAATACCAAATGAACTAAACTGTGTTACATAAACCTATAGTACATAGCAATTTCAGAGTAACCTTAGCAACTCAGACATGTCTGAAAAAATCCCCATATAACATAAACAACATGTATTTATTTATTTACTTACATTTGATTACTGGGTAGTGTCCGAGTGAGCTAGTAGTCTGTTTTCAGCAGAGACCCGGGGAGAAAAGCTCCAGAAATTTACAGATACAAATAAATGTAGTACAGTAATAGTAATAAAGAGAGAAAGTATAAAGGAAAATTATTACTGAGTAAAAAAAAAACAATGTAGAATGATACACAAAGTAGATAAATACAATGGTAAACATAGAAATTCAGAAATCATAATGAAGTCTACAGTTATATTACTCACACATTTTTTTTTTGCAACAGTCAAAGGAAAAATAGAAGTCAGGTTAGGCTGTAAGCTTTGTAGGAAGAGAGGATTAATTGGAAATGACAGTACTTGGGTATAATTAGACTGGAGATGTGCAAGAACATAGCCAGTGTTTGGAGTAATATTCTTTTAGATGTTGTTTAAAAGTATGAGTATCAGGAGTAGTGAGAATATGTTGGGGAAAAGAGTTCCATATTTTGGCAGTTTTA
This sequence comes from Protopterus annectens, assembly GCF_019279795.1. NCBI lineage: Eukaryota > Metazoa > Chordata > Ceratodontiformes > Protopteridae > Protopterus > Protopterus annectens. The sequence goes on along the minus strand of NC_056751.1, from coordinate 433,206,867 downwards.
TAGGAGTATAAGGAATCCCCATGATAGGTATGAGATTTGGTTACCTTGAGCATTAGTTTATTAGATGACCAAAGGGACTTAAGATTTGTGTAAGGTTGAATTAGATCTGCTAGGGCATGGCAATTATCAGGTTTGTGGATGATTCTATAAGCAATTATTACCTGGCTGAGAGATACTAAGCTGGAGAGTTCTAACCAATTAAGGTGATGAAGCACTGTATAATAATGTGATCTGGGAGGTAGGTTTAAGGCAAATTTAGCTATTTTATTATAACAGGTTTTAAGGTTATTCAAATCTGATTTACGTAGTTTGGTAAAGATTTGGGAATAGTAGAGAAGGGTGGATAGGAGGTGGGATCTAGATATAGTTAATCTGGCATAGTTGGTTAGATAGGGTTTTGCTCTGTAGAGTGAACCAAGTTTTATGTGGACTTTTTTGATTGTTAGAGCTATATGTTTATCGAACATAAGGCCACCTCATGTGTTTTGGCTACTTTCTTATCACTGTCCATCACCTCAGTTAACAAATCCATATCCAAGTAAAAAGTGCTAACCCATGCTCTGAATAACATATACACTCCAACTCAAATGAACCTGCATCCAGCCTAAATCCTAACCACATTACATTATACTCCTAGAAGAATCCAAGAACAAATAAATAAAAGAAAATCAATGCATACTCTAGCCTTAATGATAAGAATAAAATGAGGCAGCTTTGAAAACAACTCTGCCATGTGAAACTTTTAGTTTTAACAACTCAGTGAGGATAACGATTTAAAAAGTAGGAAAAAAGGGCAGTACACTCTTCTTTGCTGTTGGAAGATCAGACGATTGTGGGCTCTATTTATCCCTGGGTGCCTGCATTTATTTTTCCATTACTGATGCTCCAGTTTAGGACACAGAAGTTGTTACACTTGTGAGATACTGTCCTTTGGATGAGATTTTAAACTGAGGCCTCAGCTGTCTGAACTATTGGTAGCTCAGATGGATGCAAAAGATTGTATAGTGTTTATTGAAAAAATAGGTGAACGTGCATATTCAGATGAAGTACAAGTAGGCAGAAACATGCAAAAACATAAGATTGTTGAAACAATTATATCCAAAATAATAAAAAAAACAATATTTCCTTTTTGCACCACAGTCAATAATTAACTTTTTTGGAATGCCAAAATGTCCCACATAGCACTGTACAAAACAATTCTGCCTTCTCTGTTCAACATATGTCAACACAAGTCATAAGGATCATATCTATTATTTCAATAGAATGATGCATAGTTTATTTATGATCGTGACACAGGAAGAGATTGTAAAAAAGAAGACTTTATTTGAATTGCAAAAAGAAGCCATATTCCAACACCTTGTTATAAGAAAAGAAGAAATATTAAGTATTTGCTACAACTCCATGTCCAAATGTAAAACACTGATTGCTGTTTATAGTGCATGCACGTTATCCAAATACATCAACCAAATAAAATCTTTGCAATGAAATTCTGACTGAAGCTTTAAAAGATGTTGCATGATATTAATCTTTATGAAATTTGATGAATCAACTCAAACATCAACAAAATAAAAAATATGCCACTAAAGACAAATAGCAGGTCTTTCATTTCCCCATGATCAAAGGCAAAGTCTAAGATACAAGATCTACTGGCCTTTTATTACTATTGTCTGCAAAACAAGCATCAGTAAAACTTTATACCCATTCCTCCTTCAAGTATACGTTATCTTCTACCTATAGAAGGATATCCAACTTCTAATTATTTTTCAATTAGACATCTTATAAGCCATTTATACCTGTAGTCTTTATACTAACAGGCTTTCCTTCCACCCTTAAACATTTTTTGTACTCAGATAAAATTCCCAGTATTTCTAGCTTCTGTCTAAAAACAATACTTTTCCCAATAATTTTATGACTTTCATATCCTTTACTATTCTATTCATTCAAATTCAGTCTGCTTCCACATCTTTCGTATAATTGCAAAAGCTTCTACATATTTTTTAAATGTCAAAATGACATAATTTGCATATCTCACTGTAAGTGGTAACTGAATGTTATCATGTACTTAAGCAATAATTCACAACTGTGCCTGGTTATAACAGGCTTTACCGTGGTCAGTGTGGTTTGATCATGTGGGCAAATAAATTCATTTAGAATGTCCATTCTAAATTGAAGAAAAACATTTCTACATCTACTAGTCATAAAGTCTTGCAAATTACAGTGACAGCATGGTTTAATTTAACTTTTATCCTGAATGTTATAAATACAGTTCTATGCATCTTTTAAAGTCTCAAAGGAAACATCAAAATCCTGTCACCTACATGTATCGACAATTGTAGTTGAAGAGTCATCCTTTGCAAAGGTTCTTGTGAAGTTTGAAGAAACCCACTTCATCTGGTGTAGCAGTTGTAGTAATTTGAAAACACAAATAATGGCCAAAACTTGTTAAGTTCAGAATCTGCTAATTGTACATACTGGTGTGGCTATCAAGTTTTCAGAAAAGAACACTTCTGTTGTAGTCAGTTATATATTCAGGGATATCTACCTTCTGCAGACTGTTTGCTATGACATATAGTACTATTTTCAAATTTTTTTTATTATATTTTCATACCTTATTAAACTATCTTTCTTGTGAACCTGTTGTCAGCCAGAAATTGTCAGTTTTATACCTGTTTTCTCTATTATATGACCAGTCTCCTAAATCTTGAGTCCACATTCATAAACAATGAGCATTGCTGCATAAGCTTTTGGCTGGTAGTGTGACAGTGTGCTATACATGGGCACACCAGACCCTGCCTGACTCATGAACCCAACTGTTGCCATGAAGCAGGACTGAGAAAAACGTCTGACATGGTTCTTCAGCAAGGAGGTCCAACCACTTACCTCCATATCCTGATAACCCCAGCCATAAACCTCAATTGTACACCATTCAGAAAAGTCTTAACAGCATTGTACATGCTGGGTCCAACAGAATAAGCTACAGGATTCCAACAGTCAACAATCAAGAGCTGTAATTGCTGTGGCTGTGGCAATCCTCCTCCCCAGTGACTGATTTTAAATATGTTGATCTTAAGTTCATTCAGTGCCACTGTAAGAAACATTTACGATACAAAGTCACCGATTCTCTTTCAGTTTTATGTATTATTTTTGGTACACCCACTGTATTTTAATATTTATCATATCAAATAACCTTTCTAAAAGAGTATTGTTATTGCTCTATCAAAATATGAATAAAGAAACAGAAACTGAAGCTAGTACATATCATTCCAATGAATACCAAAAGTATCACTGAAATGATCCATTATCATAATACTGACCTTATACTGTACCTGCCTGATATTCTGACTGGCTCTAAGACATGACTAAGATATACCATCCTAGATTCCAAACGTTCTCCACCAAGTTACAATACTCTAAAGTCAGACAGAAGACATAAAGATGCAGGTGGGGTTGCCATCATATTGTGCAATCATCTCATCTTATTTTTACTTACTGTATCTCTCAAGTCTGATATTCATATGCTTAAGCATGCTGACCCAAGCGGATTCATTCCCAAATCATGGCCATTCAGAGGGTAAGAAAATGGAGTGCTGTACAGCATACATTACAGCTATTTGGTATCACAAGCTATACAGTACATTGCTGTAGAGCTTCTGGTTAACAAAGAAACACAAAGTTGACCTCCAGTCCTGTGCACAGGACTACACCAAGTGATCCTTGCATCATCCTAGAAAAGTGGGACAGTGCCTTTATCAAGTGTTTAACTGAGTGTTTTTTAGAGACTGAAGTTTTTAGAAGTACCTCCCATCTATGAATCATGGACTTTTCATTTTCAGCACTTTGTGTATAACCATGAGCTTGGGTCTGTTGTTCTTTCCTTTTGCTGATAAACAGCTATAAAAGTGACCTTATATCCCTAGTTGCACACCACTTTGGCTTTGTACAAAGCAGATCATGTCTGTTTACCTGGTTGATTTTTTTGAAGTCATCGATATGGGCATATGTTCTATATTACCTACCTTGAACTTAACAAGACCTTTAACACTATCCACCATATTGGGATTATTGATAAACTTCTATCTAACATTAACCTCTACATAGTTCACTGAAACAGGTAACTGGCTATTTAAAAAAATCTATAATGTTAAAATCATGGCTATTTACTCAAGCAGAAAAGCATTATAGATAGTGAGTTTCACACGTGTCTGTCTTGGGTCCCCATTCTCTTTGATATATTTTTCTCTCACATGGAAGCTGATATCAACTGAGTATGTCTAGCCATATTTGCTGATAATTGCAAATGGAGTTTACTTATCAAATGCCATTCTGATGCTTAAATTGTCCAGCAAGAGCTGGATCAAACAAATGCTTGCTATCTTAATCATGGAATTGTCATCAATGACAAAGAATGCAGCCTAGCTTCCTTTGATAAGTTTAGCATCATTACCACTTACAATTTTGATAATGTTCCACTTTTGTGCTTGGGTACCTATGTTGGTAATGGAGACTCCTTTGACTGCCATGTCTCTGTGGTGGTTAGAAAACCCCTCTGCCTCACACAGCTTATCTTTTGTGGTATCTCACCAAGATCCAGAGAAGTTATAGTCCCACTTTGTTCCTCCCTTATTAAGTCCATCATTGAATATGATATCCCTTTTGCATGCACCTCACTAAGTACCTAAACCAACTGAAGAACTTCAATGTTTCCTCACCAAAAATATTTCTGATCTCAGTAGCCTTAACAACTCTGATGGAGTAAAATCTCTTACCCTTACTCAATGTCATATAGACTCCAGAAGGGTGATCTTTGGTTAGATTCCTGTGTCATGAAAAACCCAGAACTCTTTGAACTTATTCACCTAAATAGTTACAATGTTAACAAAAACCTGCTTTAGAGACCTAAACCTGTACTACCACATCAACCATACCAGATAGTTGGACAAGGACCACCTTTCAGGAATAGACTGCCCTTACACATCAAGCAGAGTACCTCTAGCATTCTTTAAAACCAGTCTGGATGAGTGGATTGGTAATCATAAAATTACTCCTGGGATGTGTGGCAAGTTTACATAATGGGAGACATTTTTAGTCTCTTACCAGCAGTGGGTGATTTGGCTGAGCTTCTCAGTGGTCTTCTTAACTGTAAGCCTAGTAAAAAGCTATGAACATATGTTCCAGGGTTCATTTCTTTTAAATGAGGTAAACTATGTCAATCCATCATAAGTGATCTCAGTGAACACAAAGAAACCAAAGCCAGATTGTCAAAACTGCATTTGATTGGAGTGAGGTAGCCTTTTTTCCCACTGTTGATGAATTAGGAGTGGGTATATATAATTCTGAGGTTGTGGAAGTGTCTCCCAAATGGAAGGTGCAGGGGGGGTTTGCACCCTTGCAAAAAAAAAACTGGTTCAATGTTCACAGAAATCAGTTTTGGGAAACTGGTTTCAGTTTATTTACTTTTGTTGAAACTGTCTACGATGAACTGACATAAATCCATCACTGGTGACATTCTAAAAGTAGTGCACAGAATGTATTTATGATTCTGTGAAGTATCTTTGAAAATATCAGGGACTAAGTTTATATGCAGCATTACAACATATACTTGTAAGAAAATTATATCTCATCATGTCTACCACTTTTTGAATGTTTTTATTATCCACCTTAACCAACATATTAAAGGATTCTAATAGGTGTTTCTACCTTGTTGCTCCCTGCTGCTGTACACTCTTGCCATTCCTTATCAGTATTAACCTTCTACTGCAGCAACTTCCAACTGAAATAAATGCCCTGACAGAGTCAGGGATATAATGGTGAAATGCACTACACTGTGCAACACATTATTTGGTAACAATTCTACACAACTGTTAACTTCTTCTGTTGTTATACAGATACCAGTGATTCTAGTTGTGTAAGACTTATACCACTTAAGTACCTTAATATTTTAAAGTCAAATAAATATTTTAACATTATGATGTTGGTTTAAACAGTTACATAACTACATTTTAGAATAGCATATGTTTAAGATACATGGCAAAGAACATCTAAATATGTTATACAATATTATTTGATTTTGTAACACTGGTGTGCATATAGGTTCATAGTTAAATACTAGATTTTCAGACTGCTACATGCCTTGCCAGTTACCAGTGCTTAGAATCAAACCTTGCATGTTAACCCAAACCTTTTAAGCAATGCTTAGCCGCTAAAGTGAACTATGTCAAATTACTTCATGTAAGTCATGTAATAAAGCTATGCCCAGCACAAGGGCAACAAATGTCCCATCTTCAAGCACATACATGATCTAAAAGTGAATAAGTGAATGAGCAAAGAATATACCTCTGATAATATTAATGTACACCTCTTAATGTATAGCTATCAGTTAACAGCTTCTAGTATAATAGCTTTAATATGGATGGATATTGCATCTTTAATTTTGGATTTAAGCCACAGAAAACAGGGCAATTTGGTTGGGAGAGTACAGTACAGAAAAAAAAAACTAACTGTAGAGCTGGCCTGTGAATAACACCCCTTAATACTTTTACCCAGGGCAGTTGGCCCCTTTGCCCCATTGCCGCTACACTACTGACTGTATATAATTAACTTCTGTGTGCTCTCACCTTGCTTTGTCTATCTTTTGCACTATATACTCTATTCCCTCAATATTTCACGCTCGTCTTCTTCTTCCCTTCTTACTTTAATCATCCCTTCCTGTTATCCCTTATACAGTGGACTTTGTTATTATTGTTACTGACACATTGTTATCTTCACACAGCATTTTATTTGTATTCATAATACTTCTTGTTAACCTGCCTGTCTACTGTCTACATTTGTCTGGACTGAGACTGAAATAAGTCCATATGGATCAGTGCTTTACCCCAGTTACCAATTTAAATAAATAATAAATAAATAATAAACAGTGTTACCCTGAACAAGTCATTAACCAGCTACTGATCCATGCAGCCTAGGTAAAAAATGTTAGTCATGATGTACTGACCAATGGAGAACTTAAAAACATTCAGCTTTCCACAGAGGAAATCAGTCAAGAAACAAAAACACACAAAGTTACCGACAGCCTAGACGTACTAGCTTTGAATTTGGCTTTTGAGCAGATTTATACTAATAAAATAAAAATAAAGCCCGGATTCCCGATGCCCTGCACGGCGTGCATGATTAGTGCAGGAGCCCTAGCAGGCAATATGTCTGCTGTGTGATCCAGGAATGGCCTGCAGGGGCGTGGATGAGAGCTCCTGCACTAATCATGCACGGACTAAGCCCTGGTATGCAAGTCACCTTATTTGCAGGAGAAATTCATGCAATCCAGGAAGCTTGCAATAGTCCGTGCAAGACAAGTGCTATCTGCAGAAATGTACTCGGTTAGTAACGAGTCCATTTCTGCAAAATCCGAAACGGAGCTATGACAGCTCCAAATAAAGGCTGCATAACATTGAGGAAGCATGCCAATGGCCAATTATAAGGCCATTGGCATTGCAAACAATGAAAAAAATAAAAAAAAAACTTTTATTTTTTTTCGCTGAACTCGGCTGTTTAAGCATAGGGCAGCGGCGCGCAAACGGGATCAGGGGGAAAATAATAAAATAAACCTAAAATAAGCATTTTAACTAAAATAAGTACTCTGCCATGCAAGTCAATGGCAGGCAGAAGACAACCTGGCCAGTGAGTAATGGTTGCCAAGAGAGGAGGCTCAGTGTGAAATGTAACTATGCATTAGCAAGCAATCCTATGCAAATGAGAGGAAGGATAGTGAATCCCAGTTTTCCCCAGCATGTGAGGCAGGTCCCAACAGTGTAAGAGTATGAATAGCTGGGTGCAAGTCTAATATATAGGTGACATCATGGGGGGGTGTCAGGCATACTGTATGTGGATTGGAGCCCTAGCTAGGGGGTGTGTCTAATCCTGCCTAGCACTCTTCACAAAGTTTACCCCACATTGGGGTAAAACTATCCCAGTAATCTCTGTGGTGCATACTATAACTGCGTAATGCTGTAATATAATAAAGTAGTTAGGTAGATGTTCTAACCCCAGACATGGCAAGTGTGTGTGTTTCTGTCTCTGACTGTGTAGAGATCAATGGTTTTTAGGGTACTCACACTCCTTACAATTCATATACTCAACTTTGCCAAGGCTGCTGATGTCACCAACCTAGAAATACACCTCTGGGAAGGTTGCAAGCAAGTAATCTCCATAGCACATCCTGTAACTGTGTATTGCTGTAGTGTGATAAAGTAATTAGGTAGGTGTTCTAATCCCAGCCATGGCAATTGTGTGTGTTTGACTATGCAGAGAGCAATGGTTTTTAGGGTACACACAGTCCTTACAATTCATATACTCAACTTTGCCAAGGCTGCTGATGTCACCAACCTAGAAATTCAACTCAGGGAAGGTTACAGTCCAGTAATCTCCATTGTGCATCCTGTAACTGCATACTGCTGTAGTGTGGTAAAGTAGTTAGGTAGGTGTCCTAACCCCAGACATAGCAATTGTGTGTCTGACTGTGTAGACAGCAATGCTTTTTAGGGTACTCACACTCCTTACAATTCATATACTCAACTTTGGCAAGGCTGCTGATGTCACCAACCTAAAAATACACCTCTGGGAAGGTTGTAGCCTAGTAATCCCTGTGGCACATCCGGTAACTGCGTACTACTGGAGTGTGGCAGTTCTGAATGTTTTGTGTGTGTTCCAATGTCTGTGTACGGAGCAATGCAGTGTAGGCTAGTCACATGCAGTACATTTGAAATACCCTACTTCGGTAATCCTGCTGATGTCATCCATTGTGAAATACACCTTTAGGGAAAAAGTTCTCTAGTAATTCCCATGGTGTGTCCTATAACAGCTCCATGCTGTAATTTGATATAGACCTTGGTCAGGGGTTCTGTACCCATACATGTCGGTTGTGGATGTTTTGTGTGTGTCTCACTGTCTGTGTAGGGAGCAATGCACTTTAGGCTATTCACTTGCAGTACATTTAAAATGCCCTACTTTGGTAATCCTGCTGATGTCATCCATTGTGAAATACACCTTTGGGGAAGGAATACTCTAGTAATGTCCGTAGAGCGTAGTGCTGTAGTGTAATAAACTAGTTAGGTAGGTGTTCTACTCTATGTGTCTGAGTGTGTGTGTGTGTGTGTGTGTGTGTGTGTGTGTGTGTGTGTGTGTGTGTGTGTGTGTGTGTGTGTGTGTGTGTTTGTGTGTGTGTGTGTGTCACCCATGGCCAATGTGGAGTGGGTTTTGCATATTTCTTATATGGTGGCCCTACTATATATCACAATGTCAACCATACTGGGATAACAGATGTAAAAAAGCTGAGAGGCTGGGGTGCAAAGCTATACCCATACATGTGACATCAAGGCCAGACAATGACAGTTAGCAACCCTAGTACTACCCAGATCACGCTCTCTACCCATGTGTGATACACACACACATGACTCGGCAACATCCAATATGTGGGTAGTACACTGCATATTGGCCACTGATAGTGACTATGGAGTGATAGCAGTGGGCTACAGAGGGCATGTCATCTTGCCCATCTGTCCAATATGCACAACATACATGTAAACAGTGCACATCTCCCATGTTCCCCAATGGACACCTGCACCACCTGTGGTGCCTTTACATGTGATCCACAATGGACATACCATGCCTGACAACATGCCCTGTATGGACAGATGCCACTGACACCAAGGAATGCTGTTAGCATGCTATCAATGGAGGTGCAGGGTAAACCTGCTGCCCATTACCAGTTCCTGCCACAGGTGGGCAAGACTGGCACATCTGATGATAATATGTGTTCACAACATGGGCCAGACACCCCAGGTACAGTTCCACATATCACTGTACATGCATGTGTGAGGTGTGCATATCCTAGACACCATCCATGTCATGGTCTAAGGAACACATACATGGCAGGCAATGCACAGCATTGGCCACACACAATAGTCACCCAGGTGACTAGATGGGGGATACAATACCCACCTGTGTGGGCAAATGCAGAAACTACAGCCCTGAGCCACAATGCACACCATTGTCATGTGGCCTGATGCCAAGGAATACCCATCATCTACCCTTGTATAGCCTGCTGGCACAGTTGATCACCGCACACCCTTGCGGACATGCACCCATGCATGTCAGTACTGGCACCCAGTGTGTTTTTGTGTGTGTTGTATGCTGCGTATTGCCACATCCACACTCACTACAACACCCATGGGCATACTGAAGCATGCTGTTTAATGTCTGACACCTCCTCATAATCTTTGCCCTTATGACCTCCATATGACCGGTGTAGTGCATGTGATACCTGCACAGTGATGTGTTGTGACAATCCCACTATTGATGAATTGTACACCTGGTCCTGCCAAGTGTGTCAATGTGTGTGTGTCCCTGTGAGACTGTGGCTGTGTTGATGCTGGCACTTGTTCGTGCAGACAGGCACGTATATGCCACCTACCTTATATGTACCGTATCCCTGTTGCAGATGTCACTCACCATCACATATATGTTCTGAGTACTCCACAGCAGGTAACCCATGTGGTGCATCCAATAACTTCATCTAACTGTGATAGTACTACATAGTTGTCGGGGTTTGATACCCTGTGCTGGTAGGTGTGTGACACAAACATGCTACCGTTTTACTCTCTCACCCCTCCCTGACAGGTATTTGCCTCTGTCTGCCTTTCCCACCCCCTCTGGTGGATGTGGAGACCCACACCTGCTATGCTTAGGCAGCAGCATGAGTATTTTAAGTGATGCTCATGATCAGCTGATGGCCTCTGCACAAATTGCAGCCCTCCCCTAGCTGATGGCATGTGGAACAGCTGTGGTAACATTCCCATAGCCAATTACATGGAAACACACTCAAATATCTAGGAACATCATAGTGGTGTTGGCCCTTTTCATTCACTGTGAGCAGGAACTAGATCTGTTGTTTGGCAAACAGCATCTCAGATGGATTGGGGATTTATCTCTAACAACATACACTGTGGAAACAGGGCAACAAATAGGAGGGGGATGTGCCTGACCTGACTATAGACTGTAAGTGTTGCTATAATGTATTTGGAGTAATGTTGGTTTAACAGTGTTTGGATATGGCTGTCCTACATGTTGCAATACCTGCCATGTCAGTTCCATGTTTATAAGGAATCCCCATCTGCAGGGTCATCTGCAAACTGGCCAGTGCTGTGCCTTTGGTTTCATGTGTTAATCATGGAAAATATATCTGTGGACTGCAGAAGGTAGTGCAAGGATTGCAGTCTGTAGATGGTGAAGGCCATGACAGTTACTGACTTCATATCCCTCATAGGACATATGTTGCAACAAACCATGTTACAACAGTAAATGTATGAGGGTATCACAGCAACATGTCAATATTGGCCCTGTGTATGTGCTTCCAGCCACACCTCTGTCAACCTTTGTACATATGTCGTGCATGAAGTGGTGCATATGTGCCATACACCATAATTAATGTTATCATATCTGCTAACAAGCCAGTGATATATCAGACTGCTACACGTTATGTACAGTCAGGGTTATATTTCATGACATAACCTGGACATTCTTTGGATGATTGTAAAGTACTGAGGTCTGTGTACTTATGGTGAATGTCGGCAGTGTGGGTATTGTTAATATGTACTTTAGCCTGTGTTCAGACTGCGGTAGATGTCATTGTTCTAGCTCCCCTCCTATCTGATGTTACATGCTGCCCCACTGCATGGTATCGTATTGTTGTACATGCTCGTATGGCCATACACACACATGTCTATACATATGTATATATATATATATATATATATATATATATATACATAAATCTATATATAAATACATGTCATATATAGATATGTTGTATCTGTTTACAGATTAATATATTTCCACACATACATCTAGATGATGGTATACATTCTCTGTACTGTTGCATTACTAGACTGGATGACATGTTTGTAAAAACATCAGGATTATGCATATCTGCTATGGCTTAGTGGTAAATCACTTTGTGTATGGTTTGCAAGGTTCTTGGTTTGAGCCTTGCAGGAGCTGTTTGTTTTGTTGCTGGGCAGAACATGGCCCGTTAGATACAGACAGCTTAAGGCATATTTTAGCAGTTGTAAGTGGGTCCGCGTGATGGTAAGCACTGCCTACACAGTTTAAGCAATATAGAATCTGACTGTAAGAAACTGTAACCGGCAGTTGGCAGCGCTTAGCTCCACGCAAACCTGTGCAAACCCGCTTACAACTGCTTTAAAGTGCCTTAATCACTCTGTATCCAATAGCCTGTGTTCTGTCCAGCAACAAAATGAACAGCTCTTGCAAGGCTCAAAACCATGACCCTGCACACATTACACAAAGTGATTTATCACTAAACCATGGCAGACATGCATAATCATGATGTTTTCACAAACATATCATCCAGCCCAGGTATTCAACACTATGGGGAATGTATTCCACCATGTAGATGTATGTTCGTGTGTGTGTGTGTGTGTTTGTGTGTGTATTTATATTTAAATGGATGTAACATATCAATATATGTAGCTATAGATATAGGAATATATACATATATGTATGCCAGTATATACATATATACATAGATATGCATATATATATATATATATATATCTATATATATATATATATATATATATATATATATATATATATATATATATATACACACACACATCCGTATGTCCACATATGTACAGTAATATATATATATATATATATATATATATATATATATATATATATATATATATATATATATATATATATATATATACATATATATATATATATATATATATATATATATATATATATATATATATATATATATATATATATATATATATATATATATATATATATATATATTTATATATATATATATATATATATATATATATATATATATATATATATATATATATATATATATATGGTTCACCTTTCAAAGGGAAAAAATCATTTCTCTGAAAGCTGGAAGGTCTAAAGTATGTTTTCATCATTGCACAAACTTGGAATAAATGCATTGAATGTGCAATGGCGAATGTCACTATGCATTCGCTCATTGCAAATTCGGCATTTTGTGTGCGGATAGCACTATAGTGGGGATCAGGAAAATGTCCCTTTCCCCACTGTAGTGCGATTTCGGAATTAGAATATTAAAGTATGGGGGTGGGGGGTGCAGAGGGGCTTGTCCCCCTGCATTATGATATGTATTCCAACTTATAGTTCAAAAATCAGCGAATCTGCTTTTTGATTTGTTGAGTTTTGAACTTCGGTGCAATTCGAAATGACTGATTTGTCATTTCACTTCGCAGAAAGGGCTGTGCAGAGAAATGATTGTCTCCCTTTTAAAGGTAAACCCATATATATCTATATAGTTATATATGGACATACATATGTAGATGAAATTGGGAACATAACAAAACATATATGTCCACATGCACCATTAATGGGTTTGAGAGACCCAAACAACATACGTCTGGCATGGATAGGTATTACCCCCAACAGCCAAATACATCTGGCCTGCAATACACTACCAACCTTAGCAGATCCCATAATCAAGACCCTACACGACAAAGGCAGTACATGTTAGTTCTCCATCCCACCTACAGAATGTCAGGCTGGCATTACTAACATATCATGCAGTACACTCAAGTGAAGTGTCATGCTTGGGGGAACCCCCTGGGTGGGCACAGTAAGTAGCTGGGATCCCTCATACGATCCAACAGGCCTACACCTGACAATGGATTCACCAATGTTGGCAAGGACAACCACAACTCCACCATGTCAGCTGGGAACTACCACCCAGTAGCCTGATGAGCCTGGTCTGCAGGGACATGGAACATATCAATAATGAACCCATGGCCAATGTCACTGGGAATCTTTAAACACTGGACCCCGCCAATGTTGGATTTGTCAAAGGCAGAGAATACAACCTGAACCTGGTATACCTCCTTGTCGCAATCATGACAGGTGTAGATGAGGGTTAGGAAGTGCACACAGCCTATGCAGATCATAGCAGGTTTTCGTACACCATCCCACATGTAGGAATGTGTGTAGATGTTAAAGGATCTACCTCTGTTCACAGAATATGTTTCCCCCAGGACTGCTTGGCAAATGCCAACATTCCACAGGTGCCATCCATGGACATACAGTCCTTCACAGGTCATATATGTGTTACTGCCCTCCTCCACACTGTAGAGGTGTGCAGTAATACTGGGGTTGCTATAACTCACTGAATGTGGCTGATGTGGACACATCCACCATCACTGCAGTTACTATTGCATCTATCCCCCCACATAGCTGTCTGTAATACTTTACAGTGTATGTTATCAGGTTGGTTAGTTGCTGTCTACACCATTAACAGTAGTAGAGTACCTCACACCCTCCTAAGGGTAGGGCTATGCCACCGCCATTGGCACACCCATGTTACCGAGGTGAGGATCACAGTAGAGTGGGAAAGGGGACATCCACTCTGCTGTTGGCATGTTCAATGTCATTCAAACAGCAGACTGCATATATACCAATGTGTGGTTGTGCCTATCCTGTCTTGGTGGGATTACATGGGCAACAGATGTGTTACCTGCATGGGGACATACCTCCATGTGTATAGTCTTGTATCTGTACTGGATTAAAAACCAAAGGCTCTGTGTTTTGTACCCAGCCATGTCATGTGTACCACCCACTACACTTACTGGTGTCCACTGTAAAAGGCCTGCTGACACCACTACAACCATCAGCCATGTGGCACATGGAAAACTACAACACAATCAGAATAGATAATGGTGAAAACTATACAGCATTGTTAATTACAGCTATAATGCATCATGGCTGCACAGCTACACCTTCCAGGATGTTAGCATTTCACTTTACTGCTGACAACATGCTAAGCAGCATTCCATTGCTACACTGTTATACAGTCACCCTGTGCATCAGTATCATGTTAGCCTGTCCCTGCATCGATGTTACAGATGACAGGATGTGACACAGGTATCATCATATGCACAGGGTGTGTTGGTTTGCCAGAGGCCTAGGCTGAGCCATACAATTGACAACGTGTGTGTGTGTGTGTGTGTGTGTGTGTGTGTGTGTGTGTGTGTGTGTGTGTGTGTGTGTGTGTGTGTGTGTGCGTGTGTGTGTGTGTATGTGTGGGAGCTGAGTAGTGTTAATGGCCAATGGTGATGTCGTGTGTAGCTCTCAACTGTGGGTCTAGCCATATGATAGCCAGAGAACTGGCTGTTAGGTTTTGTCTGTGCACCACACAGGTATTGTCCCAGATATATCAGTGGCATTCTGTCTGTTGAGTGCTATCAGTACATGGCTACATCATTTTGTATTTCGATGTCATATTCCTGCATAAGGGTATGTTGCAACAAATCCTGTAACACCAGCAATTTCCAGGGTGTGTAACAGCAATAATGCAAATATGGCCCTATGCTTCTGCCTCTGTCCTCCACATATATGCCAGTCTTTGTCCTGGGGTTGTTAGGTAATGGCCTGTCATTATTTACTGCTAGCATTACTGCTATCATCCCAGTCATGTCATGGACTCTCACACCAACTGTTGGGCAAAGTTCATATATATGGGGGCAACAGCTGGACAACACATATGTACCCTTGTACATTCCAGAGGTCAGTGTGTGGCACACAGTATTCCTTGCCCTTGTACAGCCATTTATGGGGGGGGGGTTTCAATGCCATTAACCTAAGCTGTGACACCTTTTCAGGGATATAAGTGTTAAGACAAAGGTCATTCAGCGTGATAGTGAGATGTTACGTTAAGCAATGTTATGTACAAGATACTGTGGCATTACCACAAGTGCTACATTACACCCTAGGGCTTGACTACATGGTGTAATTGGAGGCTGCTGAGCTACATCTGTAATTGTTGATTGTTAATTATCTTGAAGGGAAATCTTGTGTCTACTGTTGTACTAATTGAAGGCCTTGGCCTGGACAACATAGTATGGTATATATCCACATTGCTCGCATCTCCTGTTTTGTGTGAGCCTTGCATTCATCATCAATTACATATTTCAAAATGTATGTGGTGCAAGTACTGGCATACATTATTGTATAGTAGACAAATAAAGGTTTTTCTGTGTATGCATACCTGTGTGTCTTGTCATGTCCTTTGAATTATGGGTGGGTATATGTTTAATGTAAGTATTCTCATTTGTGGGAATGGTTGCCATACTACACACTTCACAGGTGCCAGTTACAGTGCTTGTGGCTGAGGGATATACTTTGCACCCAGTACTTCCACACTACTTCTACATATGTATGGTTACTAATACCTTTAGTCTGTTTATATATATATGTACCTATATATATATATATATATATATATATATATATATATATATATATATATATATACCATATACCTATATCTATTTATATGTATCTATATATATATATATATGTATATATGTGTATATATATATATATATATATATATATATATATAGATATACATACATATGAACATATTTATCTATTTATATACAATTGATGTTATATGATTATTTGTGAGTCATATATATATATATATATATATATATATATATATATATATATATATATATAGCTGTCTGTCTACATTTACAGATATATATCTGTCCATATGTCCATACATGTTCGACTCATATTTTGGCCTGTACCTCATTCTCTTGGCAATTGACATGGATGATCGCAGCATTGAAGTCAGTAACAAGGGCCGACACTTTTGTGTTTCTGACTTCATCTCCTTCTACATATGTGTTCTAATACATATAACTGTGTAACTAGCAAAATTTTAAGTGTATTAGAGCAGTAGTTACATATATCCCTATTTGTACCCACATTGTGGCACACTTTGTCCAGACACCTTGCATTAACAGGTTGTGTGGTATGATATTACTACATTGCCTGTACTGTTGACTGATTGTGCAGGATGATATGTTTGTGAAAACATCAGGGTTATGTATATCTACTATGGTTTAGTGATAAATCACTTTGTGTATGTAGTGCAGGGTCCTGGGCTTGAGCCTTGCACAAGCAGTTTATTTTGTTGTTGGGCAGAACACGGGCCATTGGATAGAGAGATTAAGGCACTTTAAATCAGTTGTAAGCATGTTTGCATGGGTTTGCATGGAGCTAAGCACTGCCAACTGCCGGTTACAATTTCTTACAGTCAGTTAGATTCTATATTGCTTAACCTGTGTAGGCAGTGCTTATCACCATGCAAACAGTCTTGAAAATGCTTACTGCTGCTTAAAAGTGCCTACTCCTGCTTACCCCCACTCTAATTTCTTTAAAAGAAAAGAAAAAGGGGTGATAGGAAAGTCGTGAAAAAGGGGCACAAAGAGGGAAAGACAGTAGGCAAGATAGCTAGGGATGTGCAGGAAGGGTGTAGGGAACATCCATAGCTGCCCATTTCTTCTACAGCAACAGCTGTGCATATGCAATGAATTTGGAGGTACATTTGAACACTCCAACCCCTGGGAGAGGGGTGAGGACAACATTAATATGTTGTGATGCCAATTAGACCAAATTACATGTGTCCAGTGGACATGTGTACAAAATGGATAGCTATGTATGGGGCATGATTTTTTTGGGGGACATGGCCAGCTGAGGTGGGACTGGTGGGTCCTCTGGGACTGGCCTTCCCATACAAGCTATGTTGTAGCAGATTTATGACAGATATGGGTTAGTAATAGTCAACAGCATTTGGGATTAGTTATAACAGCATGCATAGGTATTCCCATTAACCCAAAACACCAGATTTAACACAGTTGCAGAGCAAGCAGAACACATGCATATATGGAACAACAGTGGCCATTACAACAGCATGCAGGTTTCATTGATGGCAACAAGCCACCGATATGGGTGTATTTTAACATGGCACATGCATAGAAACAAATGTGAATATTTATAAACCATTAGGACATATGTCCCAACATATGTTTGGAATGTACACATACTGGATGAGGTGTGTCATTGTGTTATTTTTGCACATATGGTAGGGGTGAAAGAGAGATTCAATTAACAACTAATATATACTTGTAGTTTTTACAACATTCTTAGTCACTGCACTGATCTTTCCCTTACATGTATTATTACACTACCCAATTGCCTTATATTGTACACTGGTATGTTTATAGATTATTATATATGTGACCTGTGTCTTACATACAGGTATGACAAGATGCAGGTGTTAATGCAACATATGTTGAGAATTGCTCTCATACACTTTTGGTGAGGTGCTAGAATGACAGGTTTGTTTTCATATACATTCTCTGAGTATGTACACATCTGACTATCAGTTATATGTCATTAACAGCTGCCTTGGATCATCACACTTATTTTTCAGGGGTACAGGGTACCAGGCTGGTGATGTGGGCCATTTATCTGGACATGCTGGACAGATTGGAACAGTTGTGGGGTATGAATATTCATACAACTTTCTATTTGAACTTTTTAGCATATTCTGTACAGTTGTTGGATGTAATTATGCATACAGCTTTCTGTCTGAACATTGTAACAAAATATGTACAATTGTGGGGTATGATTATGCATACAACTTACTAGCATTCCTGGGATTCAAACCCCTGCTGTGTGTGACAAATACAAATACAGTTAACATCATAGTACACTGTGCTATCAGGGAATTGATGTGAAGCTTTCTACTGTTTTCTGTGTAAGTCTCCCTCACTTGCACAATATGACTGACCTCTTGGCACTTCCAACATTGTTATACAGAACTTCATACACATTTTATCTCCATACCACAGTGTGGGTAACACTGCTTAATACAACAGTACTATTTATAGTATCCAACTGTTCAACAACATATGACTGAAGAGTAAACAGAAACACTCCAGGGGTTATACCTTTATTCACAGAATATTACACATTTATTTCTGCTGATACACTTTCTAAGGCTCTTATATTTATTTGTTATGACAGTACATGCTGAATGATTACTAACCTGCCTCGCAACGTAGCCTTTGCAACCTAGCATCATGGGCTTGCTGGTTCGCAGCCCGCTCATCTGCAGCTGATAGAGAAATACAGTGATATTTAGCCATACCCATCCATAGTATACACAAGCTAGGTAATTATTAACTACTTAGTAGAATAAGTACTTACTCAGTACTGGGGCATTAGGCATCTGCCGAGACTCCTGGATCGACTGTTCCAGTACATTCTCCCTCTGCTGCTTCAGGTCAGCAAGATGGTGCCTGACCTGTTCACCAGTCAGGGAATACCTGTGGCACTGGTGAGGTCACGGGTGAGACTGTCCCAGGCCTCCATTTTATACTGTGAGCCCTGGTACTGGCCCTGCAGTAGTCTCTGCTCATGGTGTTTTACCAGGAGCCATACCATGAATTTTGACTCCTGGATGCCCCAGCGCTGCACTCTAAATCGAGTGCCTTCACCCACACCAGCCATTCTGCCTGCAGTAGGAAGCTACAACCAGTTATGGGAATTATTCCCACCTGTGGGGTTTAAATACAGTCAGTTTCTCACAGTTTTCCATGATTGGCCGGTTTTGAAAAGGTTAAGCTATGGGCACACCTGCTTACCTAAGGTTGGCAGTGTTTAAAGAGGTATACCACTAGGCAGATTGAATTGGCTTTCCTACACATTGCTTACACTTATTGAGTTGTGCTGCACTGCAGTTAGCCTTGCTTAATAGTTAATTAGCACTATATTTGCCTTTTGGCAGTGATTTATTATTCATTATGGGTTATATATGTGTCTGGTATCTGTGATTCATGTGTACATACACTGTATGGGGTCCTGGGGACTTCTACACTTTACTACAATAACACTTCAGATCTATGCTTACTGCAGTACTCCAGTTCACATATTTATGTTCTGTGGCAGGTTATACAACATCGCACTGTACAT
Source organism: Protopterus annectens (assembly GCF_019279795.1). Taxonomy (NCBI): domain Eukaryota; kingdom Metazoa; phylum Chordata; order Ceratodontiformes; family Protopteridae; genus Protopterus; species Protopterus annectens. The sequence goes on along the minus strand of NC_056751.1, from coordinate 433,186,953 downwards.
AGATTCAGTTCACATGTTTGGTTTGATTTTCCTGTGGTGAGGATTAGTTTGCTGATACCTCATTTGTATGTATTGCTATGATGGCTTAGTGGTTAACTACTGTGACTGTGGTGTACATGGTCCTGAGTTTGAGCCTTGCAGAAGCTGTTCATTTTGTTGCTGGGCAGAACACGGGCCCTGGGGTACAGAGTGACTAAGGCACTTTAAAGCAGCTTTAAGTGGGTGTGCACGGGTTTGCGCAGAGCTAAGCAATGCTAACCTCTGGTTACAGTTTCTTACACTCAGTTAGCCTCTACTTTGCTTATTCTGTGTAGGCAATGCTTACCCCCGTGCAAATGCACTTAAACACACTTACTAGTGCTTATATATGTTTACTACTGCTTATTTGTGCTTAAACCTGCTTACTAGTCCCTTATTCAGTATTACACTGACACTTCACGTGTGCATTTAAGGCAGTACTCCAGTTCACATTTAAATGTTATTTAGTAAGTTATACAGCAAAAAAATGTAAAAAAAATGTTCATATACAGATTTCGCATGGAAAATGGTAATGCTGCAGTGGGACTCGAACCGGGAATGCCTGCTCGTTAGGCAGATTTATTTATTTATTTATTTTACATTTGTTGACCGGGCTAGTCTGGCTGGATAACAAGTCCATTTTCAGCAGAGGCCCGAGGAGAAAAGCTCCACTTTCTACTAGTACATTACATAAGAAATATATTGCCAAAAAATACAGCTTAAAGATTAATAACACTGCAAAAGAGATATTCAACAGTAATGTAACAAGTTTTCTGAAAAAAAAAAGAAATATACTGTTCTTCAGTTCCAACAATTTTACAGAAGAATGTATAATACATTTAATTCTAATAGTGGTAGGATCAGAAACAGGAGTTGGAGTGGAGAGGAAAGGAGTAGAGGAGTAAAGAGAGTAATAAATAAGATAAATTAGTCAGGTGTGCTGCAGGAACAGAGCCAGTGGTTTTAGAAGTACAGTTTAATTTTCTGTTTGAAAAGAGGCAGATATGTAGTCAGAGTTATGTCACTAGGTAGAAGATTCCAGTTTCTACCTACTGTATTAGTCAAAAGACAGTCACCAGCAAAGTTGTTTGACTTAATTGCTTTGGCCATTAGTTTATGAGAAGAGCGTAGGGAGTTGAGATTGTTATAGGGGATTATCAGTTGAGAAAGAATTGGGGTGTTGTCAGGTTGATGAAGTATACTATGGGCAGTAGAGAGTTGAGGGATAAGCAAGTAGTTTTGGAATTCAAGCCAGTCTAGAAGTTTTAAGTTAAGACAATGGTGGGTTCTGAAGGGGTTGCCAGTGGCGAAGCGGGCAATATTGTTGTAACAGGTTGCTAATTTAGCTAGATTGCTTTTCTTAAGGTTGGTATAAATAGAGGAGGCATATAGTAGTGTAGATAAGAGATGGGATTGGGCTATTTTGGTTCTAGTTGCTGGGATTAGAAAAGGTTTAATTCGATAAAGGGATCCTATTTTTCTGTTAACTAATTTGATGGTGTAATTAATGTGTTGATCGAAGGAGAGATTATTGTTGATAGTTACACCTAGCAGTTTTGTTGTAGAGTCGGGAGTGATGACAGTGTTAGTGTTTGAGGAGATGGAGAAATGTAATGGGGGGGGTACGAGTGGTGGGGGTGAAAAGGAGAAGTTTTGTTTTTTTGGCATTAAGTAGGAGGAACCGTCTAGAGAACCATGTTTCAACAGTATTAAATATGTTTTGGGTAAGTGAGATCAGTTCTGTAGTGGATGGAGCAGAACAAATGAGGGTCGAATCGCATGCATATTGAATGCATGTTGCTTGTGGGAAAGCAGAATGAAGATCATTGATGAAGAGGAAGAAGAGAAGGGGACCAAGAATGGAGCCCTGAGGAACTCCGATGGAAATTGGCAAAAGAGAAGAGATATGGTTTTCCCATATGACTGCTTGCTGTCTGTTGCTAAGATATGATCTAAACCATTTAATAGCTAGGTTATCAAGTGAGAGAGATTCAAGAATGTTAGTTAAGAGAGAGTGATTGACCATGTTGAACGCTTTTGAGAGATCAATGAAAAGAGCAGAAGAGAGAAGATTATTGTTGCGATTTTTGTTGATAGTATCTATAAAAGAAAGAAGGGCAGTGGTGGTGCTGTGATGAGGTCTAAAGCCATGCTGACAGGGTACTATAATGTTGTGAAGAGATAGATATTGTACTAGTTGCTGGTGAATGCATTTCTCCATATTTTTTGCTAAGGGTGAAAGGAGAGCAATTGGTCTATAGTTGGAGTAGTCAATAGAGTTGCCGCCTTTATGTAGCGGAATAATATGAGAGATTTTCCAGATATCTGGGATGGATCCCTCTTGGATAGTTCTGTTTATGAGTATGGATACAGGGTATGCAATTTCTTTGGCTGCTTTTTGGAGGAAAAGTGAGGGGAGCTTATCAGCTGAAGGAGTACAGGGTTTCAGTTTGTGAATGAGTCTATAGATGTAAGAAGTAGATATAGGTTTTAGAGAGAAGTTGTAAGAAGAGTTAGCTGGGTTGTTTGGGGGGTAGTAGTTGTTGGTGTTCATTTGTCTAGCTAGGGATTGAATAGTTTCGGAAAAAAAACAGTTAAAAGTATTTGCAGTTAGGAGAGGAGTGTCTGGGTTGGCATTTAGTGGGGAGGGAGTTTTGGCAGTACCTGGGGAGAGGAGTCTATTCACTGAGAACCAAAATTGCCTGGAGTTATTAAGATGAGTTTGCTGAAGTTCACAGTAGTCTTTTTTCTTGTCTGAGATTATAGTTTTTTTAGCCTGATTTCTAAGCTGGCAGAAGTGAAGAAAATCTGGGCTATTTCTGTGGCATCTCCATTTGGTCCAAACTTTATTTCTGACGAGGATGAGTTTTTTAGTGTCTTTGGAAAGCCATGGAGCAGTTTTTGACTTCATTCTAATGGATCACTCTGGAGCATGTCTATCAAGAATGGATAGGAAAGTAGTGTTGAAGAATAAAACTGCATCCTCAAGAGGAAGTGCTTTTAAGGAATTCCAGTTACAGATGCTGAGTTCAGCTAGAAAAAGATCTATATTAAAATGCTTGGTAGAGCGAATTTGTCGAATATTTGGGGTGTTTACACAATCTGACTTTTCTCTAGAAATATAAGTTAGGGAGTGATCACTGATATCATCTGGCATGGTGCCTACTTTGTATATTTTGTTAATATTGTTTGTGAGTATCCAGTCTAATATGCTCTCTCTTTTACTGTGCTTATTGAATCTAGTAGTTGAAGTGATAGTTTGGGAGAAACCGTGTAGGTTAATATGAGAGGTGGGATTTTCAGCATTAATAGTACTCCAGTCTATGTTAAAGTCACCTAGGATAATAGTTTCCTGTGGGTAGGTGGTAGAAACCCAACTAAGAAAGTCTTCTAATATTGGAATATTGTTGCCTGGAGGTAGATACATGCATATGATATAAAGGGCTTTTTTAGCATTTAGTTGGAGTTTAGTTATGATGGCTTCTATTTTGCTATTCTGGTTTGGACATGTTGGTAGAGTAGTGATGTTAAGATGATTTTTAAAAAGGATTGCTACCCCACCACCTTTATGTTTTGCTCGGTCTTGTCTAAGTATGTTATAGTCTTGGGGTATTATCTCAGAGTCCTTTGTGCCTGATTTTAGCCAGGTTTCTGAGAGGCATAGAATGTCAAAAGAATAAGTGTCTAGGAGGGCATGAAGGTGGGGTATTTTATTGTTTATACTTTGAATGTTAAGGTGCCCTATGAGGAGTTTATTATTGAGATTAGAAGAGCATATTTGAGGGGAGAGGTCAGCTGGGCCTGGGTTGGGGTGAATGTCACCATCTAGTAAGGTAGGATTACCTAGCTTGCTTATGATGTTATTGTTTAGTAAGGTAAGAAGTTTAGGTGTTTTATCTGAGGGTGGGATATAGGTGAGGTGAGACAGTCTGTGAAATTTAGGAAGGAGATAGTTAGGGGTGGATTTAGCATTGGAGTATGATGTGAAGGTATATATGGTTGAGGTCTGTTTTTGTGTGGAAGTAGGCAGGATGGTAAGTGAGTTTTCAAAGAAGGTAAGATGGTAAGTAGAAAATAGGGTGGTTAAGAGTAGGACTGATAGAATAAGGAGTGTTGGACAGCAGGGAGTAATTATTTATGGAAATAAGGAAAATAGAGAGATAAGAGAGAAAGATACGGGTGATAAGGTAAAATGGAGGAAGTATGCCTGTTAAGAAGGTAGGGGGAGAACTGCAGTATACTAAAGTGTATCAGAGAGGGGTAAGACTGGTGGAGAGAGTGGAAGGATAAAGGAGATATACAGTAAAAGAGGCGAAAGGCTAAAGTAGTGGGAAAGGTAGTAGAGAGGACAAAGAGGAAGAGGTAAGAGTAGGAGGGTGTGTTGAGGGGGTTAAGAAATGCAGGGGAAGGAGAGGGATAGGATAGTAGGGTATAGGGGGTGTGGCTGGGGAGCTATAAGAGTAGGACCCCTGGGGGGTGGGTGGGAATTGGGGGTAGGGGAGGCGGAGTGAGCCAGGGGAACAGCGGTAGAAACCACAGAAGAAGAGGTGAGAAAGGAGACAATCAGAGATGCAGGTAAGTAAGAATAGGCTAGGTGAAAGTCTAGCAGGAAAGGGTAGGGATAAGACTAGAGAGCACCAGTAAGTTGAACAGTGTTAAAATAATATAGAGGTAGTGCAAAGCATACAGCAGGAGGACAGGAGGTAAGAGAGAGGTGAGATAGAGAAAAAGCTGGTTACTGATAAGGATTCAGAATAGATAAGAAGGCAAATAGATGGCAAATAGGGTAGAGAGTGTAGGTTACTAAGAGAAAAAGGACAGTGATAAGCTTTACAGTCGGAAAAGGGCCAGAAGGAGCCAAAGTAGCAGCAAGGTAGTAGCTGGGAGAGGAAGGTAGTTTGGTATGTAGTTCAGGTGGAAAGGATAGCGAGTGGGGATGAAAATACGGGATAGGATAGTGAGGAGGCAACGGGAAAGAAAAAGTAAGGAGAAATGAGTGGCTGGAAGGAGAAGTGAGTACAAAAAAGGGGGGAGGTAAGGAGCGAGGGGTAGCTGGCTGTTGAAGGCTAATACACTGGCAGCTTTAAACTCTTTTAGGGGACCCAGTGGGAGCCAAACAAATCAACAATATAGGAGCCCAAACATACTCTTTATTCCTAGAATGAACAGGGTAGGTTGATGCAGTCCGCGTTAGAATCACTGTTGGAAGGCCAAGGTCTTTAGACACAGGTTAGGAGTAGCTTAGGGCAGGAGTAGAGCTAGAGCTTAGAGCTTTGGGGAAAAAAAGAAGGAAGAGAGATAGAGAGAGGAAAAACAAAATGAGAGACAGTGTTAGCAAAGGTATTTAGTTAAATAGCATATCATTAACAAATTGACAATTTAGCAGCATACCATCAACAAATTGATCAACAGTTGTATTCAAATACATATAATAAACAATCTAATACAGAGACCTAGCTAAGACATTAGAAGCAGGTAGCATATCTGTCTTTTTGCTTGTGAATAAAATACAGTCATAAAATACAGTCATAAAATATATATAACTCTCTTTAGGAAGACAGTATTGGAGGGCAGCCTGGGTACTATATTTATCTGTGGGGGGGGGGTATGCACAAATACACACAGCAGGTAGGACGCTACCTTAAGGGCCCCAGACTAGAGTAAAAAGTAGGGCTGAATCCAGTAAATATAGCTAGTGGACCAATATCAGCGAAAATGAGTAACAGAAAGGGACATTCCAGAAGTGCAATATAAGTCGCTAGAGGAGGGTGAAAGTACACCTGAAACCACTTTCGCGCTATGGCACGAAATACAGAGGTCCACATTGAACTCTTAGAGGGGAGTTAAACTAAATTAGGTGAGCATTTGCAGTTAGCATCAGCTAACAAGGAGAGTATCTAGAGAACCAATATCAGCGAAAATGAGTAACAGAAGGGGACAATCCAGCGTTATAATTTGAGTCGCTAGAGGAGGGAGAAAGAGGAGCAGGGCACCTGCAAACCACTATCACGCGAAATCGCAAAATACTGTGGTCCGCAACTAAGTTAAGTGAACAGTTGGCAGACTGGCGGCAGCTAGAAAAATGAAAACAAGTTAAAAGCTAGTGGAGCAGCAGTGTCCTCAGCAGGGCAAATTGCTGTAGTAAGTATATTACTTAAGGTGTAGTGATCTTAAATGTACTAGCTATACACCCCTCAAACTGATACCAACTCAACACGTGGGGGAGCTTAGTAATAGTGGTGCAGTTTTAATGGCAAGGTACTACAGGTATAACACACTGTATAGAGAAGCCTAAATGTTTAATTAGAGTTATCCACAAGTCAAACAGTGCGCCGCTTATTAAAACATACTGGGACTGCAGTAAACATACAGCGTTAAGCCACCTAGCACATTTAAAATAGGCAACACTTTGCTAAACCATACGAGCAAGAAGGTGTAATCTCGTTTGAATGCCTCTAGTAATTAAGTATCACCACTCTCTATGCAAGAAGAGAGATAGCTTGTTTAGGCAGAAAACGGAGAACAGCAGTTGAACTATGTTTAGAAAAGGTGCGCGTTAGAGCGCTACAGCAATCAGAGCTAGGAAAACGCAGTTGTTCTCATTACAGTGATTAAATCCTCTAAGTTCAACCAGACGCTAAAGCGTTCAAGTAACAGTAAAGGTGCGCGTTGGAGCGCTACAGCAATCAGAGCTAGGAAAACACAGTTGTTCTTATTACAGTGATTAAATCCTCTAAGTTCAACCATACCCTAAAGCGTTCAAGTAACAGTACCATAAAAACGGAGTAACAGCAGGCAAATAAATATATATAGAGTATGTATGCGTTAGATCACTAGATACAGAGCATGTGCGCTTGGAGCACAAAAACAGATCTAAACTAAGAAAACCAGTTGTTTGCATGTACAGTGATTAAGAAACATCAAGTCTAACCAACGCTAAAACATTCTAGTAGAAATGCTAGAATAAAATACCACACACAGTAACCTCAACAAAATACTGCAGGAAACCCAGGTTATGGGCAGCAATATACATACAGTCTTAATTACGTATATGCTATCTCCGTAAGGGTAAACCTACCAGAGCAAGCCCACAGTACAGCAGCCACAGCAGCCAGTGACCCAGAGAGGTTTAGGATGGTAAAGGGAGTGTTGCAGAGACAGGAAGGGGTATAAGTAAACTTATCAATGATAGGGGCGGGGCGGAAGCAGAGCAGGAGTGATGTAGGAGAGGGTGGGCGGAACCACGTAGAGACAGTGGGGAAAAGGAAAAAAAGGTCTGGGAGAAGAAGACCGGTAGAATGTTCAGTGAGTAGAGAAAGAAGAGATAAAGAGTTAGAACAGATAGTTACACTAACAGGGTCGAAGTCAGAGAAGGAAAGATGAGAAACCACAGAAGAAGAGTTGAGAAAGGAGACAATCAGAGATGCAGGTAAGTAAGAATAGGCTAGGTGAAAGTCTAGCAGGAAAGGGTAGGGATAAGACTAGAGAGCACCAGTAAGCTGAACAGTGTTAAAATAATATAGAGGTAGTGTAAAGCATACAGAAGGAGGACAGGAGGTAAGAGAGAGGTGAGATAGAGAAAAAGCTGGTTACTGATAAGGATTCAGAATAGATAAGAAGGTAAATAGATGGCAAATAGGGCAGAGAGTGTAGGTCACTAAGAGAAAAAGGACAGTGATAAGCTTTACAGTTGGAAAAGGGCCAGAAGGAGCCAAAGTAGCAGCAAGGTAGTAGCTGGGAGAGGAAGGTAGTTTGGTATCTAGTTCAGGTGGAAAGGATAGCGAGTGGGGATGAAAATACGGGATAGGATAGTGAGGAGGCAACGGGAAATAAAAAGTAAGGAGAAATGAGTGGCTGGAAGGAGAAGTGAGTACAAAAAAGGGGGGAGGTAAGGAGCGAGAGGTAGCTGGCTGTTGAAGGCTAGTACACTGGCAGCTTTAAACGCTTTTAGGGGACCCAGTGGGAGCCAAGCAAATCAACAATATAGGAGCCCAAACATACTCTTTATTCCAAGAATGAACAGGGTAGGTTGATGCAGTCTGCTTTAGAATCACTGTTGGAAGGCCAAGGTCTTCAGACACAGGTTAGGAGTAGCTTAGGGCAGGAGTAGAGCTAGAGCTTAGAGCCTTGGGGAAAAAAAGAAAGAAGAGAGATAGAGAGGAAAAACAAAATGAGAGACAGTGTTAGCAAAGGTATTTAGTTAAATAGCATATCATTAACAAATTGACAATTTAGCAGCATACCATCAACAAATTGATCAACAGTTGTATTCAAGTACATATAATAAACAATCTAATACAGAGACCTAGCTAAGACATTAGAAGCAGGTAGCATATCTGTCTTTTTGCTTGTGAATAAAATACAGTCATAAAATACAGTCATAAAATATATATAACTCTCTTTAGGAAGACAGTATTGGAGGGCAGCCTGGGTACTATATTTATCTGGGGGGGGGTATGCACAAATACACACAGCAGATAGGGCGATACCTTAAGGGCCCCAGACTAGAGTAAAAGAGTAAAAAGTAGGGCTGAATCCAGTAAATATAGCTAGTGGACCAATATCAGCGAAAATGAGTAACAGAAAGGGACATTCCAGAAGTGCAATATAAGTCGCTAGAGGAGGGTGAAAGTACACCTGAAACCACTTTCGCGCTATGGCACGAAATACAGAGGTCCACATTGAACTCTTAGAGGGGAGTTAAACTAAATTAGGTGAGCATTTGCAGTTAGCATCAGCTAACAAGGAGAGTATCTAGAGAACCAATATCAGCGAAAATGAGTAACAGAAGGGGACAATCCAGCGTTATAATTTGAGTCGCTAGAGGAGGGAGAAAGAGGAGCAGGGCACCTGCAAACCACTATCACGCGAAATCGCAAAATACTGTGGTCCGCAACTAAGTTAAGTGAACAGTTGGCAGACTGGCGGCAGCTAGAAAAATGAAAACAAGTTAAAAGCTAGTGGAGCAGCAGTGTCCTCAGCAGGGCAAATTGCTGTAGTAAGTATATTACTTAAGGTGTAGTGATCTTAAATGTACTAGCTATACACCCCTCAAACTGATACCAACTCAACACGTGGGGGAGCTTAGTAATAGTGGTGCAGTTTTAATGGCAAGGTACTACAGGTATAACACACTGTATAGAGAAGCCTAAATGTTTAATTAGAGTTATCCACAAGTCAAACAGTGCGTCGCTTATTAAAACATACTGGGGACTGCAGTAAACATACAGCGTTAAGCCACCTAGCACATTTAAAATAGGCAACACTTTGCTAAACCATACGAGCAAGAAGGTGTAATCTCGTTTGAATGCCTCTAGTAATTAAGTATCACCACTCTCTATGCAAGAAGAGAGATAGCTTGTTTAGGCAGAAAACGGAGAACAGCAGTTGAACTATGTTTAGAAAAGGTGCGCGTTAGAGCGCTACAGCAATCAGAGCTAGGAAAACGCAGTTGTTCTCATTACAGTGATTAAATCCTCTAAGTTCAACCAGACGCTAAAGCGTTCAAGTAACAGTAAAGGTGCGCGTTGGAGCGCTACAGCAATCAGAGCTAGGAAAACACAGTTGTTCTTATTACAGTGATTAAATCCTCTAAGTTCAACCATACGCTAAAGCGTTCAAGTAACAGTACCATAAAAACGGAGTAACAGCAGGCAAATAAATATATATAGAGTATGTATGCGTTAGATCACTAGATACAGAGCATGTGCGCTTGGAGCACAAAAACAGATCTAAACTAAGAAAACCAGTTGTTTGCATGTACAGTGATTTAGAAACATCAAGTCTAACCAACACTAAAACATTCTAGTAGAAATGCTAGAATAAAATACCACACACAGTAACCTCAACAAAATACTGCAGGAAACCCAGGTTATGGGCAGCAATATACATACAGTCTTAATTAGGTATATGCTATCTCCGTAAGGGTAAACCTACCAGAGCAAGCCCACAGTACAGCAGCCACAGCAGCCAGTGACCCAGAGAGGTTTAGGATGGTAAAGGGAGTGTTGCAGAGACAGGAAGGGGTATAAGTAAACTTATCAATGATAGGGGCGGGGCGGAAGCAGAGCAGGAGTGATGTAGGAGAGGGTGGGCGGAACCACGTAGAGACAGTGGGGAAAAGGAAAAAAAGGTCTGGGAGAGGACCGGTAGAATGTTCAGTGAGTAGAGAAAGAAGAGATAAAGAGTTAGAACAGATAGTTACACTAACAGGGTCGAAGTCAGAGAAGGAAAGATGAGAAACCACAGAAGAAGAGTTGAGAAAGGAGACAATCAGAGATGCAGGTAAGTAAGAATAGGCTAGATGAAAGTCTAGCAGGAAAGGGTAGGGATAAGACTAGAGAGCACCAGTAAGTTGAACAGTGTTAAAATAATATAGAGGTAGTGTAAAGCATTCAGCAGGGGGTCAGGAGGTAAGAGAGAGGTGAGATAGAGAAAAAGCTGGTTACTGATAAGGATTCAGAATAGATAAGAAGGCAAATAGATGGCAAATAGGGTAGAGAGTGTAGGTCACTAAGAGAAAAAGGACAGTGATAAGCTTTACAGTTGGAAAAGGGCCAGAAGGAGCCAAAGTAGCAGCAAGGTAGTAGCTGGGAGAGAAAGGTAGTTTGGTATGTAGTTCAGGTGGAAAGGATAGCGAGTGGGGATGAAAATACGGGATAGGATAGTGAGGAGGCAACAGGAAAGAAAAAGTAAGGAGAAATGAGTGGCTGGAAGGAGAAGTGAGTACAAAAAAGGGGGGAGGTAAGGAGCGAGAGGTAGCTGGCTGTTGAAGGCTAGTACACTGGCAGCTTTAAACTCTTTTAGGGGACCCAGTGGGAGCCAAACAAATCAACAATATAGGAGCCCAAACATACTCTTTATTCCTAGAATGAACAGGGTAGGTTGATGCAGTCCGTGTTAGAATCACTGTTGGAAGGCCAAGGTCTTCAGACACAGGTTAGGAGTAGCTTAGGGCAGGAGTAGAGCTAGAGCTTAGAGTCTTTATTCCTATAATGAACAGGGTAGGTTGATGCAGTCCACGTTAGAATCACTGTTGGAAGGCCAAGGTCTTCAGACACAGGTTAGGAGTAGCTTAGGGCAGGAGTAGAGCTAGAGCTTAGAGTCTTAATTCCTAGAATGAACAGGGTAGGTTGTTGCAGTCCGCATTAGAATCACTGTTGGAAGGCCAAGGTCTTCAGACACAGGTTAGGAGTAGCTTAGGGCAGGAGTAGAGCTAGAGCTTAGAGTCTTTATTCCTAGAATGAACAGGGTAGGTTGATGCATTCCGCGTTAGAATCACTGTTGGAAGGCCAAGGTCTTCAGACACAGGTTAGGAGTAGCTTAGGGCAGGAGTAGGGCTAGAGCTTAGAGCAGAGCAAGCCCACAGTACAGCAGCCACAGCAGCCAGTGACCCAGAGAGGTTTAGGATGGTAAAGGCTTACCCCCTTTACTTTATCAGATGCTCTGACCACTACACTATTGCTGTGCTGCTTCATTTGCATATATCTTCCTTGTTATCCTCTTCAGCCTTTTAAGCTGCTTTAACCGTAGCTAAGCGATGGGCACACCTGCGCACCTACGGTTAGCTGTACTCGGAGTTTTAAAAAAATGCAGGATTTCTTCTTTTTATTTTTATGTCCTTTTGCTGTTGTACACATGGGGGACTGTTGGTGGGGATATGCGGACACCTATGAGCGGTCTCGCTCATTTATTTACACTTTCTGCTGTTCTGCTTTGCAGGGGCATGTTTATTCTGAGAGCTCTGCTCTCAGACACATCCCCTGCACTCGTCCACGCTCCATGTAGGATTAGGAGTTCAGGCAGCTCGCCGTAATTAATATGCATGGCGCACTGCCGTCCTCCTCCTAAATGGCCGCTTCTGTGCAGGACTAGACTAGTCCTACATGGAAGATTATTGTATCTGGGGGAAAGATTTGATAATGCATCCTGCTAAACTTAAGACTTGTTTGCAATAAAAACATTAATTTATAAATATATTTTAATATTAAGATGAACTTGAGAAGTTTTGATAAAAAGTTCTAAAATGTTTTAATATTATACATAAATGCAAACTGAAATTAAAGCACAAAGTTAAATAGAATTTAATGCATTTTTTTATTTTACAATAACATGTTCATGATTGTCACTGTTGAAATGACACCCTGACCCCATGTGGAAAAACAAGAAAAAGGGGTTGAGGATGTTTGGATGGACCAAAACTTAGTCAAATGAGTTTAAAAGATCAGATAAGAACTATAAAAGTCCTTCCCTGGGATTTATTAAACCCTACACGGCGTGTAGGAATAGTGCAGGAGCTGCTGCACGCAATATGTCCACCGAGCGATTTAGTAAAGAGCTCCTGGGAGGTGCACGAGCACTCCTACACTATTCCTACATGGACGCCACTGCCTAATGCTAATTACCTCATTTATTGGTGAAAACCATGCAAATGAGGTTAATTAGTGATTCAGCAAGCAGGCAGGTGCTCATGCAGGAATAGTATAAACTGCAGAAATGTATTTGGTTACTAGCTGAATGCATTTCTGCAAATGAGAAAACGGAGGCATGACAACTCGAAAGAAAGCATATATTATATTTAGTAGACATGCCAATAGCCAAATATATGGCCATTGGCATGGAAAATAGTTTTAATTTTTTAAAATAAAACTTTTTTTTGGGCGATCTTGGATGTTTACGCATAGGGCAGTGGTGCGCATATGGGACCGTGCTGACAATTAAAATAAATAAATAAATATATAAAAGGGAAAAATTATTTTTTTACAGAAATCGGCATTTTGCCATTATAGTCAATAGCATGCAGAATGAAAACAAAAATATCAGGGAATAATGGTTGCTAAGGGGAAAGGCCCAGTGTAAGTGTGGTAACTATGGAGTAAGGTAGTGGTGTATGCAAGTGAGGGGAGTTGTACTGAATCACAAATTTCTTCTAAGTGTCAGACTGCACCTAACCATGTAGGTGCTCCAGCACCACCATGTAGACAGGAGGAGCAGCTAACATGAAAAGTGGGTGTGTCATGCCTGCTGTTAGCACTTTGGAGCTCAGTGGCCAGTGTTTTCCCTTAGCTAAGCACAGCTAAGGAAGGGTATGTGTCTGAGGCTGTATTTTCTTATACCATGAAATGAGAGTGTATTTGCATGGGAGGACCAGTTCTGCTTAAAACTGTTTAATGTAGCTAAACATGTGTGTGCTGCATGCACTGGGCCTAAAACAAAAACAAAAAAAACAACCAAAATACCAGAACTCTTTACAACTGAGCACCGGGTATGCGCACCGTGCATCTGGGCTTAAACAGGGAGGAAATGGGAAGGGGAAACAACAGTAGGAAGGCAATCAAGGAGAACTAGAATAGCTGGCAGGTGAAATGTATCAGAATCAGCCTATTACACAGGCAGCAGCCCAGCACACTACTATAAACTATGCTAAAACCTTTCAGTCTGTTTTTTCCCACAAGGTCTACACCACTGGTATACACATTCAAAGGAATTTTAAACTGACAAATCTAATAAAACATGTTAGGGGCTGCTCTTGCTCTGATCTATCAGTATGCATTAGAGACTGAGGGTGGTGAGGAGGATAATGCTGACAACCAACTCAGAAAAAGGAAGAGGAGAAGAGTGTTCAGATCCAGGGTAACTACCAGGGGCTACATGATCTGGAGATAGTAGAGCGCTACAGGGTGGACAGGGACATACTTTAGCAACTTGCTGAGCTGTGCCAGCATCACCTTAGAGCCAGAACCAACAGATGGGAACCCATCCTAGTGGATACCAAGGTATGTGAAGTCTTAAGAATATTAGCTACAGGTACTTTCCAAAGACCAACTGGGGATATCATGGAGGTCTCACAGGCATCTGTGTCCAGGACACTCCACCAGTTTCTGGATGCCATGTGAACACATGCCGCTGGGCATATTTACTTCCCCAGCACCTGTGAGGAGTGGCCCAACAATATGCGTCTCTTTCACCATGTAACAGAATACCCGGAGGTACTGGGTGCCATAGACTGCACGCAGATCCACATCAAAGCACCACCTGCTGAACAGGGTAGGGTCTACATAAACCGCAAGGGATTCCCCTCCATCAACTGCCAGGTCATGTGTGATGCCCAGGGCATTATCTTGAATGTGTGTGCTGTCAGCCCTGAAAGCTATCATGACGCCCACATCTGGCATTCATCATAGCTGTACCAGTCATTTGCCAGTGGGGACATCCCATATGGCCATCTGGTGGGGGATGCTGGCTACACACTGGAGCCGTGGATGATGATACCCATCAGAAATGCACATACACCCATACAAGAATGCCGTAATGAGGCAGGTGCACAAACCAGGATCATTATAGAGCATGTGTTTAGGATGCTCAAGTCACTTTTCCACTGCCTTGGCATATCTGGTGGAGCCTTGCAGTAATCTCTACCCACATGTGCACACATGTTCATAGTATGTGCCACGCTACACAATATGATCTTGCAGATACAGCTGCAGCAGGGACAAAACAGGGAAGGGCCACACAGCCCCCCATCATTGCCAAGGTCTCCACAGGCACAGAGAGACTCGGAAGAGGAACATCCTGAGCCTGTCCCTGTAGGCAGACAGAGGCATGCCCAGTATGCCCTGGCCTTGGCAAAGAGGCAATGCATAGCACATACACTGACACTGTAGGGTCCCAGGGACTGATCTCTCTCTCTCTGACTCACACACACAGTAAAGTGTATGCAAAACATCATACCACCTATACCTTACCATGTATAGGCAGTGTACTTCATTCATCCAACATAGTCAGCCCCCAAGCACCATTCTCACAACAGCCCCAGGCACTAGGTAAGCCAGTCTCCTTAAACTAAATGAATGGAGTAGAATGTTCTGATAGCATATCTATGGTATTGATCAAGCATGCAAGGGAATGGGGTGGCTAACTGGGATAGCAGCAGACAACTGACAGCTTTGTGGGACAGCAAGAAGTGTATCCCCAGTACTGGCCTATCCACACCATGCAATACCACCCTAGTTGACAAATACCTCTGCAGTATATGTGGTGAGCCAAATAACTGGGGAGTCATAGATCACATGGATGGATGTCAGTGGGGATCCCATAACCACCCCCAGCCTCACCCAGCAGATCAGCTGTAGAAAAACATACATAAATGTCTGGCAAAGGCCCCTACATGGCGACATCTATGAAATCCCCACCTACAGACTTTTACACAGTGATATCACAGCAGGTCTGGCAGTGGCAGTATGGCTTTGAAAGGTAAGATGTCTGAAACTACAAATGTTTATGCCAGAACAATCTGACCTGTGGTTGATACTGCTATCCCTGTAGTCTCAAAGACAGGGCACACCACTGTGCCAAATGGGACCAAAATGTTAAGCAAATATCAGCACAGTCTCTGCAAATGTGTATTGTGTACAGATGTGTCCCCTCCTATAGTCCCTTATAAATGCAGTAATATGTCCCTAGCCTTAAGCAGCATCCAGCCATCAACTAGAGTGATGGCTCAACACAAACAGAACACCCACAGTCAACTTACTGGTACCATCCTAGGGTTGCCTACTGCTGGCAGCCTGGGAACATATGAGCATCAGAATGCACTGCCTTGCTACAGATGGCCTACATCTGACATACCTGACCTACAGGCCTCTGGCAAATGCCTATGCCTCACCCACAGTGCCCTGTTAGGGAGTATCATGGGGTCCATAACACTAACATAACTCAGTCTACAAAATGCAAAGAAAGGCCATGCTGCTAACTGCTAGGAGAAAACCTGCCAGTGTCAGAGAGAGACAGAAATTTGGACAAAGCCATGAATAATGGGGTAAAAAAGGTCCAAAGAGAAGCACACATTTGAAATACTGCTCTAATAATGTTATACAGTTGATAGAATGATTGTACTAGCATGGAAAGTCTGATTGGTACGAAGTCTGAAACTGTAATGTCAACTGTCAGTAATATCTGACTTCAACCCTGAGTGACTTGCAAAACACTTTTCCTTGAAAACCACACTTGTTTGGGTAACCAACAAGATATATGAGTCATGGACGTGGACATTCTGTGATACTCTGTACAGTCAACAAACAGGGCTAGGAGTCTAAACATGGGAATGCACTCATTGCAGGCAGTCCTAATCTTGGAATATGGTGACATGTCTGCATCCACAGAACCCTGGCCTACACCCATGGGGAGTAACACACCCTTCCCTGATCACTCATCTTATGCAACATCCTGACCCCAAAATGTGGCCATCCAAGCAAAATGAGGTGGACCATACATATATGTGAGACAAACACACACCTCCAGGCTGGTTAAACAGTCTGACACACACAAGACCCTCCAAGTGCAGTCAACCATCGAGAAGACCCCAATACAATGTACTGGTAGCTATAGGCAAATATATCTTACCCAGGACACCCCCCACACTTATCTTATCCCTTACAAATCTATCCAGAGTCTGCCTGTCACCCTGATCCTGTTTTTCTTATATTACCCAACTGTGGACTGGAAATCAGACCATGCCAGAACAGAAATGCACAGAGATTCCACCGTTGTAATATATCACCAAGG
>NC_056751.1:433110372-433165372 GCF_019279795.1 Protopterus annectens | reverse complement strand
CAGATGACTGAAGGTTTGGGGAGAAAATGATTGGTATTTGGAACTGTCCATAATTTCCTCCACTTTGACTAAAGGCCCAGATCCAGCTTATAAAAAGCAACCCCACAGCATAATACTGCCACCACCATGCTTCGGGTGGAGTCCTTTTGGTGATGCAAAGTGTTGTTTTGGACCAAGCATACTTCTTGGAATTGATAAACAAAATAAAAGGATGGACACAAAGAAACGGAAGGAAATGTAACAAATTATTGAGTGCTTTTGTCAAAAAGTAAAACTGACTTCTTCAGAATAACCATACTAATTGTATTCTTTCTTTATATAGCCAGGCTACATCATGTGACTATCAATCACAAATTGCATGCTTAAAGTCACAATGACTTCACTTAGCATTACACACAACCTACATAATATTCAAATCATATCCCTGTTAAAACAAATCCGAAACATTAATTTATTGTACATACTAAAAACCACTACCTATAAAATAATTTTTTTAAATAACCAACCATCCACAAATTAAATCCAGTTTGCTGAAACTGATGAAATCTAATGATGTTGTATTACATATTACATTAGAAGCTGATAGCCAGATGTGCTACAAGACACCTTAAAGATAAAAATCTGCCTTCAGTTTTAAATAACTAGTGATAGAGACCACATCGTTTAGTCCTGGTGGACAAGTGGCATTCATTCTTTTTATTTATGATTGTCACATGATGTAGCCTGGCTATATAAAGAAAGAATTCAATTAGTATGGTTATTCTGAAGAAGTCAATTTTACTTTATGATGAAAGCACTCAATAAATTGTTACAGTTTCGGACATTTTTTTTGTGTCTGTCCTTTTATTTATACTTTTTGGAATTGTGGGCCAAAAGTTCAACCCTGGAGTCATCAGACCATGACACATTGCCCAACATGATTTTGCGAGACTTGATGTACAGTTTGACAATGTTTGTCCAGCCCTGGATGTTTTTCTGTGTAAGAAAAGGCTTTCATATAGCAACCCTACCCCATAGGGCAGACATATGGAAAATACAGAAGATTGTTGTCACATGTGGTACACACCCAGTATTTGGCAGGCATTCCTGCAGCTCGTTCAATGTTGCTGTAGTTCCCCTGGCAGCGTCCATGGCCAGTCATCTTGTCATTTCATCCATTTTGGATGGATGTCCAGGTATTTGCAGTGTCACTGTTGTCCCATATCTTCTCCACTGTCTGATGACTGTCTGCACTGTATTCCATGGTACATCCAATGTTGGGGACACTTTCTACTCTTCTTCTGACTGACACTTTTCCACAATGAGATCCCTTTGATGCTTTGTAAGCTCTCTGCAAAACAAGTATTTTGCTGTAGCAGGCAACTGGATAAATGTCAAGTAAATCTTGCTAGGACAGTTGAACATTATTTGTGGTTAATCAGAGTCTTGTTAATTGTTGGCAGGTGTGCACCCAGAAAGAGAACTCTGTGATTACTGCGAGAGGTGCATCAACCAAGTAGTAGTTTATGTGTGTGCACATGTAGGAAACCAGCTTATATGTTTTTTATGTTTTATATTTTCTCCCCTGACAGATTTGTTTGCTTTTCAATAGAATTGTACAGGTTAAGGGTAACATTCAAGGTGGGAAACATTTTGAAATGATTTTCTGTGGTCTCATTTTCATATAGTACACAAACCTGGCATTTCAACAGGGGTGTGTACACTCTTGATATCCGCTGTATGTAGGTGTTCATATAGCTGTTTGCGGTAGGCATGGACAGAAGGTCATAACACAGTTGCACACTTCTTCAATTACAACCTGATAATCATGCCTGTTCTACTACCCATATCATTGTCATGGCAATGCAACAACCAGTACTTGTAAACATTTATGTCTGTTATATGCACTGAAACTGATATTACACACAAGTACAACATGTACAACTTATTTGCATACATAGATAATAAGTTGATTGCACAGCAGGCTTTGCTACCACAGTGCTAACCTGGAGGATGTCCCACATTCATAACTAGGCTATTATGTTACAATGTCATTGCTCACAGACTTGACAATGGTTTGCCTACCATAACATAACTCTATGTGTAAGTGACTACAGATATCAAGCACATATGTGCTTATAACACTGTACATTTGAAAGGCATGAACTCACTATATCACATGCATTTCAACACACACTTCTGGAACACTACTTTACTATGCACATGCTCTGTATAGGTCTCTTAGATTTACAAGACAAACACGTATTCCATAGTTATATTCACAGGTAACATATGGATATGTACAAGATCCCAGTAGCTGACCTAGCAGTGGCACAGTCAGTGGTGTTTGACAGACACTCCGGTAGTTTTCAAGTGTCAGCTTTCCTTTCCTGGGGTGTGTCAGGGACCTGATCTGTGATCTATGTCACTGGAGAGCCACATGCTATGGCCATTGGTGCTGTTCAGCAGTACATCAGTGCAGCAAGTCTTGTTGAAACATATTCTTTCAAACTCCTATTTTCCATTATTACAGACCACCTACTGTATTCAATTACACAATTACATGCTTACTTGGTTCACATACCTTTTTTTTTTTTGAAAGTAGATTTGGTGATATACTCTTTCTGTGACTTGCAGTCAGTCAGTTTTGTTAGGTTGTACTCTTGTCTATGATAGAGCAGATTTGAATAGGTGGCAGCTTGACTTTTGTAGGTAATGCTCATGACCATGTGATGGCCTCTGCACCACTTGGTCTTCCCAAGTTGCTAATTGCATGCAGAGTAGCTGTGTAGTTATTCCAATAACTAATGTCAGGGAAACACACTTCTATAATTGAGTACTTCATGTGGGCATTGGCCTTTTACCTTCCCTATGAGGAAGACATCCTGGAGGTGTGTGAGCTAATACATCTTACAACAAGACATGTGGAGACAAGCCAACTAAACGGTGGAGAAAGTACAAGACTTAGTGGCAGAATGTGAGTATCGCTGTTATATGGTTTGAATACTGCTAGTTTCACAGGATTTGTCTGAACATGCTACTTCTGCATGGGTTTCAGTCTGACAAAGTTCTGTGTCTGCATAGCTCTCAACTGTAGGGTTATTCACATAATAGCCAGAGGTTTGCCTGTTATGTTTGGTCTGTTCCCCAGAAAGGTGTTGCCCTTGGCAAATCAATAGCATACTCTGGTGATTGCAATCAGTAAATGCTAACGTCCATTTGTGTATCTGTCTTCATATCCCTCAGAAAAGATATGTTACAACAAACCCTGTAACACCAGCAACTTTCTCAGTGTACAACAGCAATATTTCAAGTATGGACATGTTTTTGGGCCTATGTCCCCCAATTATGTCAGGCATTGTTAAGATGTCATGCAGTAAGAGATTGATAGGTATGATATATCATTATTTAGCACTGTCATTCCTGCTGAGGGCAAAAGCTGGACAACATGTAGAACTCTGTACATTCAAGAGGTCGTTGTATACAGAATTCTCTTAGATGCCCTTGTAACATATTTTATGTGGGGGAGAGTAAGAAGTGTTTTAAAACTAGGCTGTTAGAACATGTGAGAGATATTACTGATAAGAAAGAAGACAGTTCTATAGCTGCACATTTTTATAAATCTCACCATGGGGACAGTAGTGGGTTACAAGTTACTGGTTTTGATAAAGTCTGTTTCTCAGTTTGATCAAACAGTCATAAAAGAACAATTGTTATGTACAGAATCAATTAATATTTTTAAATGTGATACTTTATCCCCTAGGGGTTAAACAAAGAGTGTAATTGGAGGCTGTGTATTTAAATATGTAATTGTAACTGTTAACTGCTTCTTGTATTTAAGGCAAGTATTTCTTGTGATGTTTTACTCTTTGAAGGCTTTGGCCAAGACATCAGTGTATAATAAACTTGTGTGAATTACTGGCTGGTTGTTTTTCTCTTTACGATCTTCGGTCATGTTAGTTTATTTGCTAAGAGGTCATTGTATGTCTGGCCATTGCATATGTTCTATCATGTTTTTGTAGCAGCATACTGTTTACTTATTATTTGGACTGGGGGGGGGGCAGATGTCAGTGGCATGGGTCCTTTTGTATCCAACTGTGTATGCTGCCCCAGTTATGGGTGGCCTATCAGAAGCATATGTTTGAATGGGCATTTTGAGACATGTATGTATGTATGTGTATATATATATATATATATATATATATATATATATATATATATATATATATATATATATATATATATATATATATATATATATATATATGTGTGTGTGTGTGTGTGTGTGTGTGTGTGTGTATTTATATATATATATATATATATATATATATATATATATATATAGAGAGAGAGAGAGAGAGAGAGACAGAGATAGATACAGCTCAGTATTTATTGGTAATATATCTACATATTGTTATACATATATATATGTATCTCTATACATATTTTTCTATCTCTTTCTATATGTATATGTTTCTTTTCATACATATATTTGTAGATACCAATCACTCCTGATTGCACAGTGTCTCTTCCCTATTGTAAAGTGGATATAATGCATGGCATGTTTGAAAAAGCATCAGTCATTTCTGTAGCTCAGGTGGCTTAGTGGTAAATTGCTGTTGCTAAGGTGTAAAGGGTCCTGGGTTCAAGTCCTGCAGCGGTTGATTATTTTGTTGCTGGTCAGTAAGTATATTTGATTTCCTTTACATAACATGCTTCTATGTGCTGTCATTACAGTAGCAAGGGGTGTGACTATACTGTATGGGACACTTGTGTATAAATGGGTAGTATCACATGCTATATTCACTCACACTTGCATGTTACACCAACTACAGTACACTGGTTAGCAAAACTAATTTAACACATATTGTATTATTGAATTAGTACTTTTAACACTGCTTTTCCATGTAATATTCGGTACTCGAACCATGCACCCCAGCATGCAAATCTGGGACTCTGAGTACTACACTATCTTGTTCTTGGGGTTAGAGGTGTATGTTTTGATGTATCTCCTATTGGATAGTAATATGATATTATTATATTAACTGTAGAGTACTGTGTTTTTTGGATATGCCACTGAGGACTGCTGTCATGTATTAATGGCATACATTTTAGTTTCAGACATCTATCCTTCAGAACATTCATCCTAATGCATAACCTATTTGCTATCTACTTTCTCTGTCTGCACATGCAGATGGGATGACACCGGTGCTCAGGCTGTAGTAGACTACACTGCAGAATGGGTCTGAAAAGCCATCCCTGTGTTCATGTAGGATGCAGCCAGAAAGGGTATCAGGAATATGAAGACCTCCATGTGTTGCCTTTGAGAGTGCATTACATACCCATGTGAGGGACATTACAGAGGTGGTGGGCTACAAATTCGCAGACAGTAGGTGGGAATACTTCACAGGACAGGACATTTGGAGACAGCCCAACAACATGGGGTACATTTCTCCAGAACTGTGAACAAATTCTATATCATCAGTGCCGTTATACACATGGTGGGTTAATCGACTGACAGGGTTTGGTGGACATGCATTTACTGAATGACTTCATGTCTGATAGTGATATGTCTCTGACATACCTCTCCACTGGAATACTGTCCACACACTGGCCACATGTTTGCCTTTTATGTTTTGTCTGTTCCCCAGACAGTTGTTGTCCTTGGAAAATCAGTCGGGGACTCTGAGGAATGGAGTCAGTAAATACTAACATCCATTGGTATTAAATATTCCTCATAAAGGATATGTTACAACAAACCCTGTTACATCAGCAACTGTCTAAATTTCTGACAGCAATATGTCCAGTCTACGCCTGTGTTTGTGCCTCTGCCCCCAAATGATGTCAGGCTTTGTCCAGATATCATGCACTATGAGGCTCAGAAATATTTAGTATCATTATTTCTTTCCTTCATTCCTGCTACCATCCCAGTGATGTCATAGACCCACAGACATATTACAGGGAACAGGCCATAGATATGAGTCCTGAGCCTGTACATTCTGAGGTGAACTGTAAATTTCAGAGGTCTATGTATGTCTGTCCATTGTTAACAGACTGTCAGGGTTGTGTAGACATGTCATGTGTACATGTTATTTGGGCTGTGTATGGAAGGGGTAGATGTAAGTGTTATGGCTCCCTTTTTATCTGACTGTGCATGCTGCTCCAGTTTCTGCTGGTCTATTGGCTGTATGTGTTTGTAGGGGCAGACTGAGACATGTCCTGTACCATGGTCAGGATTCAGACTACACTGTGAATTGGGCCATTATCTGTAGGAGTAGTCTGTGAGTGGCAAACAATGATGTATTTGTTCACACAGACTATATACTCTACTGTTCACTTGACTTACCGGTATGGGACTGTGACTGTGGTGAAATTGGTTGTTGGTATACACTTTCACACTGGTGTCTGCTTTTCAGTGCTGTTACATCCCTGTAGTGCCTGATATATTTTCAAATGCATGTGTAATTCCCCATAGCAGATTTGCTATTTCAATTTCTTGTGCTATTTCAGTGAACATATGTTAGAGGAGACAGGAGGGAGGGAGTTACTGCAGCAACTGTCAGCTTATCTACACCAGTATTTCAGATATGTCCCAATTTTCATGGCTTCCACTCACCACCTTGTCAGCCTTGGTCCAAATTCACTGCAGTAAGGGATTCTGAGCATACCTCTCAAATGGCTGGATTGTTTCAGGATGTCCAGGTTTATTGCTCATATTTCTGGTCTGTTTTAGAGATTAGTCTAATTCCTCTGGTAAATCATTGTGATGATATGGGGATTTTGGTCAGTAAATGATGACATACATTTCATTTTCAGACCTCACAGCCGTCAGAATATGTATGCTGAAACAAACTGTGTTACTCTGGCAACTCTCTACATTTGTAAGGGCAATATTCAAAAGAGATCCCTAGTTTAAGCCCATTGTCCCCTCATTTTGACAGCCTTTGGACAGATTTGCTGCACTAAGAGGTTGAGAGGTATGATTCTGAGATACAACTCCACTACATGTTCTGAGCACATATAGGTATATATATATATATATATATATATATATATATATATATATATATATATATATATATATATATTTGTATGTGTGTGTGTGTGTGTGTGTGTGTGTGTGTGTGTATATATATATATATATATATATATATATATATATATATATATATATATATATATATATATAGGTTCATGGGCTCATAGGTGTGTACTAGGCTAATGGGCCTGGAGCCTTTACAAGCTTAGCCCATACCCTGGCATTGTTCCACCTGACTTTACCTCCCAATGCCTCTGTTGAGGAAAGTCACTGGAGTGATCCGCGGGGTGAATTTTCTATTTCCCATCCACTCATCAAGATTTCTCTTGAAGAGGGCCAGTGAGCTGCTCTGCTTGACATGTATGGCAAGTGTATTCCATAGCATGGGCAGGCACTCTTTGGGTTATGAACCTGTCCCTCCAGCATGTTGTATTGATTGTGGTAATGACATTGAGGTCTGTTGAGCATTTGGTGCAGAGGGATTGGGATTTCTCTAGATGTAGCATTTCTAACAGAGCTGGGTCAGACATGGCTTTGTAAGTCAAGCAGAGATAGCCCTCTAAGTAGGTGATATGAGAGAGAGAATAGTTGGAGTTTTTTGAGTCTGTCCATATAGGACAAGTGTTTAAGGCCTAGGATCCTGTTTGTGAGGTACTTTCCAGCCTCTCCAGTTTTTTACAGATGTCTAGTGAGGTACATGCCAAACAGGGCATTGTGCTCAATGATTGGCCTAATGAGGGAAAAGTAGAGGACACAATGACCTCTTTCTTCCTGGATGCAAAAGCTTTTGTAATGAGATGTGCCACATAGAAGGACCTTCTGACCATAGTGGCATTGTGGTGGTCAAAGGAGAGGTTGCTGTCAACCTATGTTCCCAGATCTCTTATAACACCTTCTGTGTTCAGGGGACTACCATTGATGTGGTAAGTCATGGGAACTGGGTTTCTCTCAAAGGGGATGATGACACATTTTTTGTCATTGAGCTTAAGGCCATAGTTCTGACATCAGTTGCTGAACTCAGTGAGTCTTTTCTGTAGAATGTCAACATCACTTGTGGAGTTTATAATAGCTCCCAACTTGCATTTGTCTGCAAACGTTGTCAGCCAGAGTCCCTTCGTGTTGCCCTGGACTTCAGAGAAGTAGATACCAAACAGGAGAGGAGCCAGGACTGAACCCTGTGGGACTCCTTATGACTGATTGGCAGTCTGACTTGGAGTCAGCTACTTTCACACTGTGGATTCTATCTATGAGCCAGTTTGCAACCCACCGAGTGATATAGGAGTTGATGTCTAGCTTAGTGAGTTTTTCTATGATTCCTGAGTGGGCAATGGTATCAAAGGCCTTGGCCAGATCTAGGTAGGCTCCATGGCACACCTTGCCTTCATCCACAGCTCTGGTGACTGACTCAAAGAAGTCAACCAGGTTGAGAAGGCATGACTTACCCTTCACAAAACCAAATTGTGCAGGATCCAGAGTCTGGAGATTTCCTATATCCCTGTTTATTAGGGCCATGATGATGCGTTCCATAGCTTTGCATAACAGACTCATCAGGCTAATGGGGAGATAATTCTGAGGGTCTGTAGTCACTCCTCCTTTGTTGGGAGGGATGACTGTAGCAGTGTGCCATTCATTAGGGACATGCGGCTGTGACTGAACAGGGCACATGTGTGAGGTGCCCATTCACTCTGTAGTTCATGTGGAACACAGCCATGGATATTGTCAGGTCCCATAGAAGCTGTATTCTTGGCCTTGGACAGTGCTGTTTTAACCTGTGTAGCAGTAATACTGGGTGCCTGACAATCTACTGGTATTGTGATTGGTCCTTGGAGGGTAAAGTTGGCACTGAAACTGTCGGCCAGTATATTGGCAATATCTGTTGGCTCGGTATAAGCGGTACCATTGTGCAGTAGCTCAGAGCAAATCTGGGTATTGCTGGGGAGATTCTTTACATAACTATAGATGGCCTTGTGGTTGTCTACTATCTGCTGCAATTATGTTTTCATAGCTAGCTTTGGAGGATTTGATGATGGATCTCAACTTTTTGTTGAGGCTGGTATGGGAGTTTTTCCAGTCGTGGGACTTCAACTTATTCCACATCAGTTTTCTCCTTTTGTTGTAGAGTTTGTTTATGGCAGGGAACCACCAGATTGGCTTCGGTTTTTTGGAGGAGAGCATCTTGGTTCTATTGGGTATGGAGGAATCCATGCATTTGTGTACATGTTCATACATTGCAATGGTGTATGATTCAGCAGTCATGCAACTATTCTCCATTTGCATGGGTGCAGTGAAGTTAGCTTGCTCTGTTTGTAGGGGCCCAAAGTTTCCTTTAGAAAGGATTTTCATGGTGGGTTACCTTTGCAGGGGGTGTGGGAGGGATGTGGATTTCCAAGGGGATTAGTTTGTGGTCAGATTTAACCAGGAAGTAATTGATTACTGGTGTACAGCAACAGTCACCCATGTTAGTAATGACCAGGTCAAGGATGTTGCAAACTGTAGTGGGGGTAAGAGTGAGCTGGTCCAAGCCATTGGAATTAATGAATTCCAGGAAACGCTGGGCAAGTGCATTGGTACATGAGTAGCTTTCCCAGTTGATGGAGGGGTATTTGAAGTCAACCAGTATGACAGTGTTAGGTTGCACCCTAATATTCTCCAGGGTGATTAGGAATGTGGAATGTGAGTCTTGGGACATGGTTGGGGACCTATAGCAAGCTATATCCTGAATCGCTGTCTTACCCAACGGTAGCTACACCTGCAGTATCTCTGATGCATTATGTTGGACTACCAGTCTGGAAGTGTGTGCATCCTTTATGAATATGGAAACACCAACACCTTTGCAGCTTCAATCCAAGTTCTGGGGCCAAAAGGTGTGGAATGAGTTATAGCCTGGTAGTGCATGGGTGCTTTCTGTTGCCTTGAACCAGGTCTCTGTTACAGCACTAATGTTGATGTTTTCCATTTTAAGGAGTGCTTTGAGTGAGTGCATTTTGGGATTTAGACTTGTAGCATTGAGCAGCATGACCTTCATATTGCATTTGTTTGTAGCTATTATATATTTATATTTATGTGTGTGTGTGTGTGTGTATATATATATATATATATATATATATATATATATTTGTATGTATTTACTTTTCTGTATATGTGTATGTATATATGTATATATTTTAGATGCAGATCTCTCTCGCTCTCTCCCTCTCTCTGTATATATATATATATATATATATATATATATATATATATATATATATATATATATATATTTATACACATATATATATATATATATATATATATATATATATATATATATATATATATATATATAAAATACATGTATAGATTTTTGCACATATATGCATCTCCATAGATATATACATGTATATATAGAAAACCTGACTGATTCTACAGAATCTTTTCCCTACTGTTGAATGACCCCACTGACTGATATGTTTGAAAAAGCATCAGTACTTTTTAGAGTTCACATAGTGTAGTGGTACATTACCCTGACTGTGGTGTATTGGGCCCTGGGTCCAAGACTTGGCAGGACTGATTATTTTGTTGCAAAGCAGAACAGTGGCTGCTGGAGACAGTGGGATAAGGGCAATATTTAACATAGGTCCCTAGCTTGGGCCAATTGACCCCCCCCCCATTTTGACAGCCTTTGGACAGATTTGTTGAGAAAGAGTTTGGGGGTATATATATATAAATATATATAAATATATATATATATATATATATATATATATATATATATATATATATATATATATATATATATATATATATATATGTATATATATATATATATATATATATATATATATATATATATATACTTTTTAAAATGTTTTGTGTATATATATATATATATATATATATATATATATATATATATAAAACTATATATATATATATATATATATATATATATATATATATATATTATATATATATATATATATATATATATATATATATATATATATATGCATGTATTTATTTACTTTTCTATATATATCTATATGTATATATTTTATATGTATATCTCTACATATATTATGTATTTATTTTTCCATATATATGCATCTCCATACATATATGCATTTTGGTGTACTATTGAAGAACGAAAGTTCACTACTTCGAACTTCAAAAGTACACCCACACTAACGGGAAAGTGCACTTTCACAAAAGTGCACTCTCGCGAACCCGCTAGACCGAACAGGCTAGCAGTCATGGACCTTAGTGTTAGGGCACGGGTTAGGGTAAGGGGATAGTTAGTAGGGCTATCCCCTTACCTTGACCCATGCCCTAACCCTAAGGTCCGTGACTATTGAACCACAGTGGAAGACATTCTAAATCGGGCTATATCCTCCACTGTGGTGTGATAGTCACGGACCTTAGGGTTAGGGCATGGGTTAGGGTAAGGGGATAGTTAGTAGGGCTATCCCCTTATCTTGACCCATGCCCTAACCCTAAGGTCTATGACTATTGCACCACAGTGGAAGACATAGCCCGTTTTTCAATGTCCTCCATTGTGGTGCGGTAAGTTCGGTCTAGTGAACTTAAGCGAAACTGCACTTTCATTAAAGTGCACTTTCGCTTAAGTGGGGATGTACTTTCCCATTTCGAAAAAGTGAATTTTCGTTGTAGGAAACTACAACCATACATTTATATATATATAGAAAACCTGACTGATTCTACTGAATCTTTTTCCTCCTGTTGAATGACTCTACTGAATGATATGTTTGAAAAGCATCAGTCATTTCTTTAGCTCAGATGGCTTAGTGGTAAATTGCTGTTGTTATGGTGTACAGGGTCCTGAGTTCAAGGGCTGATTATTTTGTTGCTGGCCAGAACAAGGGCTGTTGGATACAGGCACTTTTAAGCAGTTGTAAGCGGGTTTGTGCAGGTTTGCATGATGGTAAGCGATGCCAACACACAGTTAAACTGGAAACTGCTTAATCTGTGTCGGTATCACTTCGCATCATGCAAACTTGCTTACTGATACTTACTGCTGCATACTGCAGCTTAGTCCCACTTACCCCCATGCTAGTTTCTTTAAAAGAAAAAAAATGGGGTGATATGAAAGTGGTGAAAAAGGGGGTAAGCAGAGGGAAAAGCAATGTGACATATAGCTAGTGATGTGCAGGATGGGTGTAGGGAAGGTCCATAGCTGTCCATTTCTGATACAGCAACAACTGTGCATTTGCATAGAATTTGGAGGTGAATTTGGACACTCCAACCCCTGAGAGAGAGGTGAGGACAACAGTAGTTTGTTGTTAACCCAATTAGAACAGATTACATGTGTACAGTGGACATGTGTGTGAAATGGACATCTATGTATGGGGTGATTTTTTTTTTTGGGAACAGATTGCCCTTTTTTTTTTTTTGTTTTTTTTTTTTGTAAAGTGAGAGTGGGATGTTCGGGAAGGATAGTAGGTATATTTGGGGAGGTAGGTTGTGTAGGAAGACAGACAAGACAGACAAGACAGCAGACAGGGGCAGTATATGACACATGTAGGAGGAAAACACCTTGGATGGGGATGGTGGTTGGGAATTGGACACCCAGGAGCCCCCAAATGGATACAGGGGGACTGAGGTCCCCACCAGTGGGCAGTCACCACTGCACCTTCATGGCCCCAAAGGTGGCTGTGCTGGGGGCTGAGCAGGAGAGGCAGGCTGACCCTCAAGATGTGCCACATGGCCCTCAAGCTGGCATAGCAGATATCCGAACTCATGTCAAAGCTCACTACACACCAATCCCCAGACCTGATGACGGGCGACAGTGTCATGTCTGCTCCCACTCCCGGGGGAATGGACCCCATCCCCTGAGGCGGTTCCACCTGAAGGTGGTGCAGGACCATTGGACGAGGAGATCTCAGGTTGGGTCCCAGACATGCTGGGGCCCGATGCCACGGCCTGTTGAGGCAGGACAGGCGGATCCACTTGGATCATCCTTCCCAGACATGTTATGGTATTGCAGTTTTATAACATATGTTGGTTAGTCATAAAAATCACATTCCAGGATTAGTTATAATAGCATGCATAGGTATTCCCATTAATCCAAAACAACAGATTTGGAACAGTTCTATAGCAAACAGAACACATGCATATATGGAACCACAGTGGGCATTATAACAGCATACAGGTTACATTAATAGCAACAGGCCACCAATGATAGTATGTGAACAGGGAACATTAACAGTCAAACATTTAAATATGTGTAGAACAATAGGACACGTCCCAACAGTAGGCTTGGTGAAAAACATACCCATTTATTTATGTGTTTAGATTATTGGTGCAGATAGGGTGGGGGAGAGAAAGATATATCAGTTAACAACTGTATAGGCTTCAATTGCTCACAACTTTAATGATCATTGCTCTACTCATTACTCTCCAGGTATTACCTCACTTTACATCGATCTATGGCTTTGGGTTGGGCAGTGGTATGTTTGTACACAGTGTATAGGTACAGCCTTCTTACAGCTAAGATATTCCTTTTCTTACCTGGCAGATCTGTGGAGGAAATTTCTGTTAACACTACCTAACTGTTTTTACCCATATTCATATAGTCAGGGTTACATATGTGCACTCATAGTGTGTGTGTGTGTGTGTGTGCGTGTGTGTGTGTGTGTGTGTGTGTGTGTGTGTGTGTGTGTGTGTGTGTGTGTGTGTGTGTGTGTGTGTGTGTGTGTGTGTGTGTGTACGTGCTACTGCCATACTCTGCCTTGATTTCTATCGGTCACCCTGGGTGTGGGTGGCAGTGACCACTAGCTTTGACAGCATGACACTTGAGGGACATTTCTTTGAGGAGACTACTTGGTGTATGTACTTATATTGCTATCATTTGCAGCCTTGGGTTTGGACAGTGGGTGTTGTATACAGTGTATAAGTACAGCCTTCTTACATCTAAGATATACCTTTTCTTACCTGGCAGACCTGTGAAGGAAAGTTCTGTTAACACTGCCTGACTGTTTCTACACATATTCACATATTATTGGGTGAAAATATGCTTACAGCTTACTACCACTCCCGGGATTTTAACCGTGCCTGTTTGTGCATAAAATAGAACACAGTTTTTGTTTCATCAGAATGAGCTATTGAGAAACTGCTGTTTCTTACTTGACTGTTTTCTGCCTAATACTCTCTTAGTTGTATAATCGGACCTTATAATTCTGACATTCATGTATGGCAGATAGTTCTTATACTGTATATTCATACTTTGACATAGCACAGTCTGGAAGGTTAACACAACATTACTATTCAGGTATCTGATCTTGATGCATGGAAAACTTCATATAGTTAATCTCCTGTTTTACAACTCCGCAATCTTTGTCAGATGAGCCTTGATTATTTAATGCTTTCAGAGCTATAGTTGCTGTGCAAAAACTGTACGCATTTTGATTCATACCGCCACATACCAAAGTAAACATGACCAGTCCAGGGTTTTGACTTTTGTTGACAGGTACTGACACTTTTATTGATATATACCCTGTACATCACTATTACTCTGCTAATGTCTCATTTATTCAGTACAAACCATACCCATTTTTAAATACTGACATGCAACAATCTACTCCTTTCTATTTATTTTCCTCGAATACTACAAGCTAGATTTGTACTCAACAGCCTCATGATGCAGCCCTAGCAGCCTGCTGGCATGTGTGTCCATGTTTGCAGCCCTCTCATCTGCAGCTGTACAACAGATAGAGAAACATTTATGCATACCTATCCATCACATACACAGGCTGGACTTTGGAAAACACTTATTGATACTGATACACACTGCTGGGACATTCCTTGCCCATGCATCTTGGATCCACCTGTCCAAGAGCTCCCTCTTGGTCAAACTCAGTCACCATGAACCTTGCTAATCATTCCATTCCACTCCTGAGATAAGCAAATATAGCTGAAAATGCAGAACAATAAAAAACGTTTTTTTTATTATAACATTGAAGCAGTAAAACGTGGAATGTTATAATATCAAACCCAAAACAGCGAACGCTGAAAATAGAGAAGCTGCAGAACATTGAATTCCTTCCTAGGGAAAGAATTCAATGGGTTGTTTCTGTCGCTTCGCTATTTTCTCCACTGTGGTGCGAAGGTTACGGACCGGGTTAAGGTAAGTGTGCGAACAGACCGGGTTAAGGTGAGTGTGGGAATGGGATAGTAAGGGACCTTAGGGTTAGGGAGCAAGTAAGGTGATTGTGTGATAGGGGCCTTAGGGTTAGGGAGTGGGTAAGGTGAGTGTGCGATAGTTAGGGACCTTAGGGTTAGGGAGTGGGTAAGGTGAGTGTGCGATAGGGACCTTAGGGTTAGGGAGTGGGTAATGTGAGTGTGAGATAGTTACGGACCTTAAGGTTAGGGTTTGGGTTAAGGTAAGTGGATAGATAGTAGTGTAGGTAAGGTTTAGTGTAGGGTTAGAAGTAGGATTTTAAGTGTTTATGTGTGGATTACTTTTTTTGCTGTGCTTATGTTGTGTGTGTGTGTTTCTCGGAACAGCAAATTTTTTCCCTGGGGAAAAATTTTGCTGTCCTGAGCTTTCAATTATATCACATTTCGACATTCCAAGTTTGAGCTTATTGTGTTCGATATTTTGGGATTTCGATTATGTGATATACACCCATAGAAAACAGCCTTACTACCACATTAACTGGAACACAATACTGCAGTAGAGATCATGGACATGCTCCTAAGGAATTCATGGGGAGGAGCAGTAGTGTCATGTGCTACCTCAGCACATACAGTTAAGTGTCAGTCATAACATTACATCTGTTTGCAACCTCAGCACAGTTATCTGTAAATCATTGGATTAAGTCTGATTACACCTTATTAAAAACTGTTATGAGTCAATCAAAGGTCCACATGATAGCACCAGAAGTTCCCACTGATCCCACCTTGAGGAGAAATGAAATTAGAATATTATTTTTAATATAACACAAAGTCACACTTCTAAAGATCCTGCTGGCTTTTTTTCTCTTAAATTAGATGTGAAGCAGTTTAGAAAATGAAAGAACTTATCTTCTGATTGGTGAACCTCAAATATTGCTGCAGAAAGCAAAAAGAGTTACAAATAGTTTATTTTTATGTTTTTACTTTCAAAGTTATATTTTGCTTAAATTATACCAATGTCAGAGTTCCTTCTTTCATTTTAAACAAAAGAAGAAAGCAGGATAATTTTTCTTGTAGTTAATATTGATATATCCAAGAATGGAACATTATGGGTTGGATTTATGAACAGCTAATTTCCATGCTGCTACTGTATGCTAATGAAAGTATAAGGTGTTCAGTTACGTGCTAATTAACCAATCCAAGATGGTGGAGCCATTTAGGAAGCTACAAAGTAACCCTGTAGAGATGGTGTAGCCCTTTGCCATGAACTCCAAAACCTATGGGAGAACAGCCACCATCACACTTGATGGGGGGGGGGGACAGCAATGTTAGGGGCTGCTGCTCTCTTGCATGTGTATGTGCAACTGGCTCAAATATATGCTGCTGATGCTGCAGATAGCCCTTGTCCAAGGAAAAGAAGGGTGTTCAGACCCCAGTAAACATATCATGGACTGCATGATATTGAAATAGTGGAGTGATACAGGATTGATAGGGAAACACTACAGGATCTCTGCAACCTCTGCTGACCCCACCTCAGACCCAGGGGAAAACCTATACCAGTGAAAACTAAGGTATGTGTAACATTAAGGATATTAGCCACTGATACATTCCAGAGACAGATAGGTGATATACTATGGATGTCACAGACCACAGCCTCCAATATATTTCACCAGTATCTTAATGCTATGATACAACATGCAAGGGAGTACATCTATTTTCCATGTACAGCAGAGGAGAGAGCAAGAACAATGTGGGATTTTTATGCTATAGCACACTTCCCTGAAGTCTTGGGGACACAGACTGCACTCACATGGAAATAAAAGTCCCATCTGGTGAATGGGGAAGGACATGCATCAGCAGGAAGAGGATCCACTCAGTCAACTACCAGGATGTCTGTAATGCCCAAGGAATCATCCTCTGTGTCTGTGCAGGCAACCCAGTCAGTTAGCATGACTGACACATATGGCACAACTCACAGCTGTACACAAGGTTTTCTAGGGGTGATGTTCCACAAGGCCATATCCTTGATGATGCAGGTTATGCACTGGGACCATGGCTCATGACACCCATCAGAAATGCACACACACACATACAAACACACACACACACACACACACACACACACACACACACACACACACACACACACACACACACACACACAAGGATACAATTCCCATGCTCAAACTAGAAATATCATAGACCATGTGTTGGACATGCTGAAATTATTGTTCCACTGTCTAGACACATTGGTGGTGACCTGCAATATGACCCAGGCACCTGTGCAGGGATTCTCACAGTCTGAGCCATATTGCACAATATCATCTTGAGAAAACAGGTGCAATAGGGACAGCAATGGCCAGGACCACACATTCTTGGACCACAGGCAGGGCAACACCTCTAGCACATACAGATGAAGATTCTGATAGAGAACTTTTGGCTGCAGAGGCAGACATAGGTGTGGACAATATGCCCTGGCCCTGGCTAAGAGGCAAAGGACAGCAGACACATCTAAGATTCAAACGTTAGCACACACACTCATCAACTAAAAGGCAATTTATAGCATATACACTCTCCAGCAAAGGAATACACATAACAACCTAAACACAAACAGATATTAAAAGTAATGCAATTCAATGTCCACAAACATTACTTACCTATGCAATTCCTGTGAATGAATAGCATCAGACAGAGACAGCCCCAAAACGCACGATTCATAACTGCAGTAATACCAAGATAAGTGTGAAACCTGCAGTATATGAGCAGATGTCTAAGAAGCTAAACTTTGTGCATACTGTCACTCTTGTACCTATCCAGTCTGTACATCAGAAAAATATGCAACCCTAAGTCAAACCCAAATGAATAAAACATATGACACAGTAATCATCATTCCCACAGGATGGAGTGCATGAGGCCAAGGGTGACACCAAAGATATGTGGATGCCAGCCCTCCTCCAGCAGACATACCATCACAGACACTGCCTGATCCAATGTGTCACTCATCCTGTCTAATGAGTCACCCACACAGCTGAGGTAGTAACGCAATAGCAAATTAAAACACAATACTGTGATGTAACTATACTAACTTGGACAGCACAGCAAGAGCTAACATATGTGCAGTATACCAGCACTGAATTTTTCAAATTGCATACATCACAAAATTATTTTTTTCCATTGCATACTGAAATACATTCAAAATATGAACAATGTGATCAGTTTGTGTAGAGGACAAACATAACTTATGAAATACTGCAGTAATTTGTAGAACAATCTCCTCCAAGTAACTAGCAGTAGTTTTCTGCCTGTATCCAATCAGTCCCCCTCCTTCCACTTCCATAGATACACCATTACTTTTCTATAGTGTAGATTCAGCCCTCTGAGCACTGTGAAGATGCAAATAAGGCATGAATCATTAGCATTCATAAATACAAAAAAATCACTTGGTGTAGGGGAAGTAAACATGGTGTAGGTAAGACTGCAGGGATGAACAATGAAAATTGTTAGCTGCTAATAGCTTGCAAATACTACGGATTGCTCTGACCAAAACAACAAGCAATAATGAAGTGACTGTTCTCTCTGAAATGTTTGTATCATGCAGAGTAAACTTATAATAAAAAGTGTAAGCATCTTGAGAGCTAAATGAACATCCTTGACAACATTGATGTTCTTGTACTAAGAGCACACTGTTCATCCTCTGCTTAAAATTCTGTCTGAAATGCTGATTAACTATATTGCACATTGAGACAAAGATGCAAATACATGGCCATGATATTGCATTTCTGTATTTAAGCTGAGAGGAGGAGAAGATGCTCAGAAACTAAAGAGAAGAAATAGCTGGCAGTGCATTGACAGTCTACATTAAAATGATGTGGATTATTATTAGCATAAACTATTTGTCAATATTACATTGATCTAGCATGATGAAGCAAATAAGAAAGGAACAATTTCTGGTCCTGTGTTGGTGGCAAAGAGGGATAAGAACACACCAGAGTGGGTGTTGTTATTGCACTGAGTTGAGGGTTCAGTTCCAGACAGTGTGGTGTTTAACAGAATTAATGCATATGACACAGATCTAGAAAACTTCATAATCCTGCCTTTCATTACTAGTCTCCGATATTTGTTAATGCATTTTTTTTTCTAATTTTACTTTTTTGGCTCCTCATTTGCATGGGTTTTGGCAAAGCACACTGATGACTGTCAGCATTTCAAAGCAGTGAACAACAGTCCACTGCCCAAGGTACAAAGTGAGACATTGAATTTGTCCTGCCATCAGTAGCACATTTTAGTGTGGCACAGGTGCGCTTTGATACAACACTCTGAACAGCAGCCACGGAATAAATTCTATATCACATCTGAGTACCAGTGTAGCACATGACTTAAATGAAATGATTTTAAAGAAACAGGAAAGAGGATACAAGGTTTAAGTGCAGCTTGAAGCCCCATGTTGCTTGGAATGTTTTCAGCAGATGTAGAAATGCAACTTGTATTTTATTGCATGGAATATAAATTGTTATATATATATTTTTGCCTGTGGAATTCCCACACTGCTCAGCAGAGCACAAGCAGGGCTCACAGGTGAAGGAAAGAGTGAACAATTTCATTTCTGTAATCTCCATTAGCTCAAACAGCTTTAGCACCAATGAGTGACATTTCTAATGAGTGAGCGACATGCATACTTTGTATACGTTTCTGTGGCAGAAACTGTAAATCCAGTGACTTTGGCTCCTTAACAGAGTTTCTCTGGGGTTCATATTCATACAATGTGAAAGAAATGTGGAAATTATTACACCAGATGTATGACTTACTTTAATCAGAACATCATATACATTTTTTCCTATTTCTTGCCTTGTGCAGTTGCTCACTGCTGAGGAGTGTGCAACCAAACGTACCTGCTTAAGGAAAAAGTGAAAAATTTTATTTGAGAAGCCTTCTGTAGCACAAATAGGCTTAGCAGCAATGTGAGGACATCAACACTCTGGAGAGTACTTAGTGGACAGCATCCACCTCCTGTGTAAGTGTCTCTGTGGCACAAGGTATATGTACACTGACTTTAAAGATAGCATACACATGATCCAAGGTTCAAATCATGATAACAATTAATTTTACAAAGGGTGTCAGAATGCAATTTCTCCCAACACTTTGATTAGCAAAGTAACACTGCATACAAATGGCTATAATAATTATGTTTATTGCAAGAAATTTTCCATTAATGCTTTGATACATTTTTCTAAGTAGCATACATCATAAAGGAGTTTACTTATGAAACACAGTTGAATGAGTGTATGATTGTTTAAGTAGGATAATTATGATAATGAATTAAAAATGCACTTGCACGTCTATGATGGGTATTTCGGATAGCATGTGTAGTGAAGTATGTATGTATCATAGCCCAGGCTGCATTAATCATCTCATGAAAGTCTATCCATCTGACACACATTTACAAAAGATAATAATGCCTCTTTAAAGTGAATGCATTCCAAAGGACTTCCTAAATTCACACACGCGCAGATCTATCTGATGTATGTCTTCATTCATACTGAATGCAGTTTGTCCATAATGAATATGAATGAAAGGGAGTTCTCCTGTAGCACTGACAAATAATCACCTTGATTGAAATTTCTGCATTATTTTTCCTTATTTTTGATTCCCATGTTGGTTGAATAACTTTTTACAGTTTGTAAGTGTGTACCAAGTCTTTCTATTTAACTTCCAAAACACCAGGGATATCAATAAAAGCCACTGAGCTTGTCAGTGTTGACCATTTGAAAAAGTGTGAATAGGGTGAGCATCGCATATGGCAAATCTCACTGCTGCATTTTGCAGCTTCATTGCTGTTTGATAAAAATACCTTCCTCTTTGTTTGCAAATGCCCCTCTGTGCTTTCCATCATGCAAATGCAGTTGGCATGGTTGTGCATGTTTGAGCAGTAGCTGTTAAAGATGAGATTGGAGTTTGGCACCAATAAATACTTAGAGTTGCTGCTTGACTTTTGCAGGCATGGCTGGTTCAGGAGACGGTGGTGCTAAATTGAGAGTACAGAGGTGGGGTGTTGAGGAGTCCAGGATTTTTTTGGCACTCCTCATGAAGCACTACAGCTGTAGGCTGCTGCTGGGGGAACTATACTGGGTCTCAGTATAAGACTGAGGCTTGCAACAGATTAACCAAGGCTGTCTGGCATCCTACACACTTTAGAGAATTGTCAACACCCCTATAGTCACCTGAAACATCACAAGAAGGAACTCCTTGCCGATGGGAGGATGAGGTTAGAACTGCTTATATCCCTCAATTGTGTAAGTATACTGATCCATCTGTATTAAATAATACAGAATACAGTACCCAACCAAGACTGTTATTCAGTATACTTTCTTGTCTCTTCTTGTCTTCTTCTATATTCTACAGCTGTTGAAGACATTGCAGCAAACCATGAGATGCACCAGCTACTGTAATTGTATGCGATTTGGCAATACTGTAATAAATAGTTGTATTTCTGAGATCATAGTAATGCAATTGATTAATGGTACAACTGAGTAATACCTTCCAATTATACCTGTTTGTAGCAAAAGTGTATAGACTGGATAATCATAACTGTTTATTTTCTGAAATTATATAGTCATGTGACATGTCATGGCTCTAATTATCTCCCTTTTTTGTCTCACCCACACCCCTTCTCTCTCCCAATTTTTTTCTTTCTTTCTTTCTTTTGGGAGGGGTGGTGATATTTTATATGACTTAAAAAGTTTCTGTTGTCATATATTTCTGCTGACAAAAATTTGCAGCACAGAGAAATAGACCAGCCATTGTGGATCTGTCACTTGTCTTGTGTATTTAAATAAGATGATGAGGCTTGGGTGTTCGTTTAAGTTGTATATTACACACAAACACATCAGGATGGATGACTAAAACATAAAACCTAAATGAACTAACTGACTGCTACATACACACACACACACACACACACACACACACACACACACACGCTTTCACTCTGGCTGCTCACTCAAAATGACACTCTTGTTTGCACATGCTCAATACTTATATGCACATGCCTATAGACTGGAATGGCTGTTAAAGGTACAACACACACTTTGGTCTACATCGTCTGTGTTTGACTATCCTGTCATGCAAATGAAAATGACAGTTATATTAGCATGCAAATTATACAGACATATATAAACAATAACAATCATGTCTAGGTTGCCGTGTATCTAGGACTAGGTTTTGAGATATGATGTGACCTCATAATGTAATAATCAGAACTGGGTTTAGCAACAGGGATAGTCACTGGGGAATGTTCTGCATCAGGATTTTATGGGATACTTTCAGGAACAGGAACAGATGATGAAATGTTCTCTGGAACAGGAGCATTGGACAAATCACTCTGAAAATTAGTCTCTCCATTACAGACAAGATTCTGCAACACTGGCTCAGACACCGGTAGTAAATGTTTCCAATTTCACCTGAATTCCACACCTTGCCACTCAGTGATGTACCATCTTGGTTCCTCACACAAATGTTTCACAAGTCAAATCCTTTTGTTGTCTGCATCTTTACTATCTCTCTGTAGTTTAATGGATTCAGAGGCTTGATGGTTTTGTTATTGTTGGTCTTTTGGGACAAATGCTTCTTTAGGAGTTGAACATTTACTGCTTTGTTGATTTTAGCACTAGGAATCAACAAATTCTTGCTGACTGGTAATGTGGTTCTG
The DNA here is from genome assembly GCF_019279795.1 of Protopterus annectens. NCBI lineage: Eukaryota > Metazoa > Chordata > Ceratodontiformes > Protopteridae > Protopterus > Protopterus annectens. The sequence continues at coordinate 433,142,537 of NC_056751.1, read as the reverse complement.
GTTTGTCTCAACACAAGTCACTGAGCAGGTGAACCAAGTACATTGGCATGAGGAATGTTTCTGAGATTAAGCAGATTAAGAAAAACATCAGTATTGTCTCATTTGGATTTCTCCAACAGTTGTTTTGCACTTTGAACTGTAGGTTCAGCCAAGCCATTAGATTGCAGGTATTCAGGATTACTGGTAACATGAATAAAGTCCCATGTTTCAGCAAATGTTTTGAACTGCTGACTTATAAACTATGCACCATTGTCAGAAACAATTTAGTGTGGGCTACATAAAATAATCATGTGATTAATAAAACAATTAGAACCAAAATTAGTACAAATCAAACATAATACTTTAAAACTCCTGTGTAAGCTTAACTGTTCATAAAAATCTAATAGAAATGGGAAAATATTGAATGTCCTGTTTTGTTTACATTTAACCTACGTTGATTCAAATAACATTTAATATTAATAGTCTCGTTGAGTCCAGGGGGAATGTCTGACTTTAATTTTATTTGCCAGTAGGATTCTCTTTGTAAGAGAAAATTCTTAAAATCCCCTTCTCTCATATCCTTCCTCCCCACTTCTAATATAGAAAATAAAAATTTTTTAAAAGGTAAACAGATCAATGAATGCTTGAACAGGGCATTCCTTCGTCCCTGGACTTAATACTATAAATGTGCTCCTTACACGAACTCTTAATTCCTGGTGGTCATCCCGATGTAAAGGCGTCACAGGAGGAGCACTGGGCGATGTAAATAACTCCTCTGGTTCCACAATTAACAAAACCTGGGACCTCCAGGGTTCTATTAAAAGTACTAATAGAAATATAAGGTCCCATGGAGATGAAACGACAAAAATTACAATGGTTACAAGGAAACATTCCCCTTTTCTGGGTAACTGGCTTGACAACACTATTTTGCTGTTTCTCAAAAATCCTTTTTAAGTTTAAACCACTCTTTTGAACAAAAACTGGTTTCTCACCTAGAACCTGAAAAATGTCCTTATTACCTTTAATAATGCCCCAATTTCTCCTTAAAATATTTTGAATCTCCCTACAATCGGAACTCATTTCCAATGAACATATCAGATTTGAATCCACTTTGTTGGCTGTATGATGCCCTTATGAACGGGGAAATTTCCCTAGAATTATATGAATTTTGTGATATCGAACACCCTAGAATAGGTGTACTTTTTGGGATCCCCAAAGTACACAAGTCTGTTACTATGCCACCCTTCAGACCAATTGTTTCGGCACCCTACTCGGCTACTGAGGGAATTTCCTTGGTCCTAGATGCTATTTTTGGACCTGTAGTTTCAGAACAATCATCTTTTATCCTGGACTCCTGGCATTTCCTTAAGAGAATAAACCAGTTCATTTGTACCCACGGGTTTAATCCTGAACTACAGACTATGTTTACCCTGGATGTAGTTTCACTATTTACCTGTATCCCCCATTATGAGGGCGTTGAAGCCATTCGGGGTTTTCTGTCTACCAGTTGTCCCAATTTTAGTAATGACCTAATCTCTATTTTATGCCGGTTATTGGAGGTTACTTTAGAAAACAACTTTTTTCTTTTTGGAAAATCTTACTACCGTCAGAAAAGAGGGGTGGCTATGGGTTCCTCAGCAGCCCCAGCATTTGCTAACCTGGTAATGGCTTGGTGGGAAAACCAATTTTTACCCACGTTGACGGAAAAATACAACATCCGTCTTTTTTGTCGTTTTATGGACGACCTGTTTTTTATTATTGACGGTGACAGTACCATAATTGATCAACTTTTTACGGAAGTTAACACCATGTCTGATTATTTGAAATTCACCATGGGATGTCGGGGATTAGTGGTGAATTTTTTGGATGTGACCCTAAAATGGGATTACTTAGAAAATAGAATGCATAGTTCCATTTTTCGTAAAAAAACTTTTAATAATGGTTACTTGCATTACAAAAGTGGTCACCCTAAATTCATTACCAACAACATCCCAAGGGGTCAATTCATACGGGCGAGCCGTATGACCTCCAAGGATTCCGACTTGGTTGCTGAATTTACATTCATTTCATCCTTATTTACTAATAGAGGCTATGAAGCCAATTTTTTGGATCGAACCAAGAAGGAGGTCTGGTCCAAAAGGGAAAGTAATTATTTCCCATTGCTAAATCTTACTAACAAAGATGTGGACATTGTTTGTAGTAAAGGGACAGCCAACAAAGTGGATTCAAATCTGATATGTTCATTGGAAATGAGTTCCGATTGTAGGGAGATTCAAAATATTTTAAGGAGAAATTGGGGCATTATTAAAGGTAATAAGGACATTTTTCAGGTTCTAGGTGAGAAACCAGTTTTTGTTCAAAAGAGTGGTTTAAACTTAAAAAGGATTTTTGAGAAACAGCAAAATAGTGTTGTCAAGCCAGTTACCCAGAAAAGGGGAATGTTTCCTTGTAACCATTGTAATTTTTGTCGTTTCATCTCCATGGGACCTTATATTTCTATTAGTACTTTTAATAGAACCCTGGAGGTCCCAGGTTTTGTTAATTGTGGAACCAGAGGAGTTATTTACATCGCCCAGTGCTCCTCCTGTGACGCCTTTTACATCGGGATGACCACCAGGGAATTAAGAGTTCGTGTAAGGGAGTACATTTATAGTATTAAGTCCAGGGACGAAAGGAATGCCCTGTTCAAGCATTCATTGATCTGTTTACCTTTTAAAAAATTTTTATTTTCTATATTTGAAGTGGGGAGGAAGGATATGAGAGAAGGGGATTTTAAGAATTTTCTCTTACAAAGAGAATCCTACTGGCAAATAAAATTAAAGTCAGACATTCCCCCTGGACTCAACGAGACTATTAATATTAAATGTTATTTGAATCAACGTAGGTTAAATGTAAACAAAACAGGACATTCAATATTTTCCCATTTCTATTAGATTTTTATGAACAGTTAAGCTTACACAGGAGTTTTAAAGTATTATGTTTGATTTGTACTAATTTTGGTTCTAATTGTTTTATTAATCACATGATTATTTTATGGTATTTAAGAGGTCAGTTGTCTTAATGTTATCATTCTGATGAAGTTTTTGTACGAAAGCGGCTAATTAAACAGTATACGCTATTTTTCTAGTGGTATTGTGTTCAGCAGTTTCTTCCTGCCTTCCTGGACGTGCTTATTTTATTTGTTGGATTGCTCATTTTTGTTTATTAGTGTGGGCTACCATGGACAGAAAAATTTCTGTTCAACTTCGTAATGACAGTACTAGAAGTTGGGTTAGGAAGTAGTTCAATCTCGAACCAATTTGAAGAAGAGTCTACTAACACCAAGTAACATTGACCATTCCACTAGAAAATATCTGTAGCTACTGTCAACCAAGGTAGTTCAGGAATATGGTTTAGCTGAAGTGGTTCCTTTTGTGGATGTGGTTTAGTACCATTACAAACTGAATACGCTGAGACTTCCCTTTCAATATCTTTTGACATAAAAGGCCAAATACTAGTCCTCTCACCCTTGTTTTGGTAGAATCAGTTCCTGGGTGGCCACAATGGAAGATTTTAATCTATTCTTGTTGCAAGGATTTTGGAACAATCATTTTTGGACCTTTCATGATGGTACCATCTTCCATAAAAATCTCATCTCTGTAAGGAACATACTGCTGCACATCTACTGGTAAACAAGACTGCTTTCATGGCAATCCTTAACTGATAAAGTGTTTGATCTTCTGGAGAACTGGATCTGAAGTTATGTAAGTTCTAAGCTCATCAAGACGTGAAAGAAAAAAAATGTCACTTCCATGTCTTCAAAATAAGGTTTCTCATTTTCATCCCATTCAGTGTTTTTTTCTGGGAGATCAGAATAAAGTATCAACAAGGTAAAGAAGTTTGACTTTTGTGTAAACCAAGTGGAAATTGTACTTTTGCAATTTTAACATCATGCATTGCATTCTCACAGGAGCTGTGAGCATTTGGCTTTTTCAAAATAGTGGCCAAAAGGCTGGTGGTCAGTTTTGATTTGAATAGGTCGGCCATGAATATAATCATGGAACTTTGGACATTCAAACACAATTGCCAAAAGCTCTTATTCTATTTGAGCATACTGCATCTCAGTTTGGGTAAAAGTTCTGCATGCATAGGCTACTGGTCTACCCTCTTGAATAATGAGTGCACCATGACCAAACTTTGAAGCATCACAAGAAAGAGTTACTGGTTTGTGAACATCATAATATCTTAAAGTTTGTGGACTAGCAATTTTCTGTTTCAGGGCATCAAATGCTCTTTGGTGTTGTGCTTACCAGGACCATGTTAAGTCTTTGCTTGTCAGCTCTCTTACCAATACTGAAAGCTCACTTAAATCAGGAATTAACTTGACCAAATAGTTGACCATGCCAAGAAAATGTTGTAAGCCTGTAACATTGTCTGGAGCTGGCATCTCAATAATTGCAGTTTGCTTGGATGGACCTGGTGTTGTAAGCCTGAAATGGTAAACAAATGACCCACATAAGTAACTTCTTGTAGCCTAAATTTACATTTCTGAGAATTGAGTTTAAGATTCAATTCATGAGCACATTCCAGAACTTTCCTGAGGTTTCTATCATGTTCCACTTCACTATTGCCTTCTACAAGAATATCATCTACTATAATAGCTCATGGATAGCCAGAAAAAATTTGATCCATCGCAAGTTGAAAGACTTAACTGACAGAATTTATCCCAAATGGCATTCTCAAAAATCTCTACCTCCAAATGATGTACTGGAAGTGGTTAGCAATAAAGATTTTTATCAAATAAAATTTGCCAAAATTCACTCTTTGCATCTAAGACAGAAAAAAACAGCGGCATTTAGCATAAGGGCAGCAACTTCTTTGACTCTATGTATTGGATAATGAGGTCATTTTAGTGCTTGAATCAATACATATTCTAATATAATCTGAGCTTTTCTTATGAGCTACCACAATGGAGGATACCCATTCAGTTGTCTCTTCTACTAGACAAATTACTCCTAGGCTTACCATTCTGTCCAGCTCAGCTTTGACTCTGACTTGCAAGGCTATTAGAACTTTCCATGCTGGTCTAATGACTGGGCTTACCTCATGGTCTAGCTTCATGACATACACAACTATAAGTTTGCCTAGTTTTTCTTCAAAAATATCAGCATAGTCAGAAAAAATAGTTTGTGCAAAATGTTCATTGTTACATGTGCTTATATGGGGGACTTCTTTATTAAATGAAAGCAGTCCCATTTTCAAACTGTCTTTGGGGCCTAATAATGACTGCACATGTCTCTTAACTATGTAAAACTGCAAGTCATACCTGATCTCAGCAGAATAATATGAAAGCACTACTGAGCCTTCAGTTTGAATTTCTTCACCACCATAAGCAACAAGCTTCACACACCTTGCCAGATCAAGTTTCTTACCAGCTTTTACTTTAGGAAACACATCTGCTGACATAACATTGCAATTTAAACTTGTATCAGCTTTGAGCTCTACATATCTCCCATTAATCAGAACAGTACAAAATATTTAGTGTTTTGCCCACAAATCTACTGTATTGACTGTTTCACCAAGCACAGCCACACCATCAACATAAAAATTAGGGTCACAGCTTTCTAGTTGATCAACTTGCCTCTTTGAATGCTCTTTTTTAATTAAAGAATATTTTCTTTTAGATTTACAGAGCCTTTTGAAATGATTCCACTTTTTACATGTGTGGGACTGCTGACCAATAGCTAAGCAATTCACTCCCTTGGGCTCATGGCTACCTCCACAATTACGACAGTTGACTATGAGGCTTGTCACAGGTTTTGCTGAGTCACCCCTCTGCTTTACTGAGTGTGCCCTGGATTTCACTGTGACTGCTCTGGGTTTTGCTGAAGTGACCACACCCTTAGGCCTGTATCTTTTAACCTCGTGCTGCATACTGTCAACATTAGCACTGGAAGGCACTGCAAACATGCTTTTCTCATTTGCAAGCATATTCGTGTACTTTTCTGTAAGCTCATATATTTGACAAATCTCTATGGCCTTATTCAAAGTTAAATCACTGTCTTGAAGCAAAATCTTTCTCACTGCATCATCTTTAATACCACACAGAATCCTGTCTTTTATCAAGTCATCTCTCAGATCACCAAATCTGCACATTTTTTCCTTATTTCTCATAGGTTCATAGGTAAGTACTATGCTATCTGCTCAAGGGCATTTATAAGCCTAGCCAGAATGTGTTGGCTTTCACCGCCCCCTTAGATTAGTTCCCTGTGCCTCTGTCCAGCAGAGCCATTAGTTCCCTGCGCTACTGTCCAGCAGAGCCACTGCAGTGATCCCCGGGGTAAATTTTCTTTTTCCCATCCACTTGTCAAGGTTTCTCTTGAAGAGTGTTAGTCAGGGGCTCTGCTTGATGTATATTGGAATCCTGTTCCAAAGCATGGGGAGTCTCTGGGATAGGAATCTATCCCTCCAGCATGTCCTATTTATCGTTGTGGTGAGGTTTATATCTCTAGAGCGTGTGGCTCTCCGGGATTTGTTTTTTTTTAGGTGGAGCATGTCCATCAATTCTGGGTTGGACATGGCCTTGTATGTCAGGCAGAGATCACCTCTGAGTAAGTGGTATGCAACTGACTACAGCTGGAGTTTCTTGAGTCGGGCTGCATAAGGCATCTGTTTGAGGCCAGTAATCCTCTTGATGAGGTACTTTTTTGGCCTTTCCAGCTGTTACAGGTGTCTTGTAAGATACATCCCAAATGGGGTGTTGTATTCTATGATGGGTCTAATGAGTGATGAGTAGAGAGGCACAATAAACTATTTTGTTCTAGATGCAAACCCTTTTGTGATTGGGTGGGCCACATAGAAGGATTTTCTAACCACCTTGGCAATATGATTATCAAAGGAGAGATTACTATCTACTTGGGTCTCCAGATCCCTTATTACATTTTCTGTATTTAGGGGACTACCACCTATGTGGTAGTTCATGGGTACTTTGTTTTTTCCAAAGGGGATGACTATGCACTTTTTGTCATTTAGCTTGAGGCCATGATTTTGACACCAGGTATCCGTCTCAGTGAGACCCATCTGGAGGGTGTCTGTATCAGCTGGAGAATAAATTATGACCCCTAGTTTGCAGTCATCTGCAAATTTGGTTAGCCATAGTCCTCCTATGCTTTCCTGTACCTCTGAGAAGTATATACCGAACAGGAGGGGTCCTAGGACCGAGCCCTGGGGGATGCCACTTGTAACCAGTTTAGAGCCGGACGTAGAGCCTGCAACTCTCACCATATGGGTTCTATCCATGAGCCAGTTGACAACCCATTTCATGACATAGGGGATTATGTTCAAGCTGGTGAGCTTGTCTATAATACTAGAATGGGAATGGTGTTGAAAGCCTTTGCGAGGTCTAGGTAGGCTGTGTGGACCTCCTTTCCCTCATCTAATGCCTTGGTAACTGTCTCAAAGAAGTTCACCAGGTTTAGGAGGCATGATCTGCCCTTAAGAAAGCAAAACTGGGTGGGGTCCAAGGTTTGGAGGTACCCAATGTCTCTGTTAATGAGTTCCATGATGATGCATTCCATAGCCTTGCAGACCAGGCTAGTCAGGCTTATAGGACGATAGTTCCCGGGGTCCACTGTGGCTCCACCTTTGTGGAGTGGGATAACTGTTGCTGTGTGCCACTCTGCGGGTACGTAGCCTGTAGAGAGGCTGGGTTTGAACAGTGTGTTTAGGTGAGGGGTTAGTTCATTTTGGAGCTCTTGTAAAACACAGCCTGGGACACCGTCCGGTCTCATTGAAGCTGTGTTTTTGGCTTTGGATAGGGCTGTTTTAACCTGCGTGTTGGTGATTGATGGGACCCTACATTCTTCTGGTATGGTTATGGGCCCTTTAGGGGGTGAGAGGGGGTGAAGTTTGCACTAAACCTGTCTGCCAGAATTTTTGCAATATCAGTTGGTTCAGTGTATTTTGTGCCATTTTGCACTAACTCAGAGCAGATGTGAGAATTTCCACTTAGGTTCCTGAAATAGCTAAAGAACACTTTGTGGTTATCTTTGGAGTCGTTGGCAATTTTTCTTTCAAAACTAGCCTTGGATGATTTAATGAGGGATCGTAGTTTCTTGCTGATACTGATCAGGGATGTCTTTCCTGCTTGGGATTTTACTCTTTTCTGTACTAGTTTCCTCCTTCTGTTGTATAGCTTGTTTATGGCAGGGGTCCACCAGACTGGTTTCCTTTTCTTGGAGGAGTGAGTCTTGGTTTTACTTGGGATAGCATGATCCATGCATTCCTGCAGATGCTCATAGAGTGCCTTTGTAAAGGTTTCAGCAGCTTGGACAGCATTGTCCTTTAGCATGGGGGCTGTGAACCTTTCCACCTTGGTCTTAAGTAATGTGAAGTTTGCTTTTGAAAAGTTTTTCATGGTGGTTTTCTTGATTGGGGGTGGAGGCGGAATGTGGATATCCAGAGTGATTAGTCTATGGTCTGATCTAACCAGTGAGGTGTTGACCTCTGGTGTTGGTGATGACCAGGTTCAATATGTTGTTCCTTCTGGTGGGGGTGTTGACCAGTTGATCCAGGGTGTTCGAGTTTATAAATTCTAGGAAGCATTGGGCAAGGAAGTTAGTACTTGAGTAATTCTCCCAGTTTATATTTGGGTAATTGAAATCACCCAGTATTAAGGTGTTTGGTAGGACCTTCATATTTCCCAGTCAAGTCAGTTATATATGCTGCAAACATTTCACCAGGCTTTTGATTTCTTGTGTAAAATATGTGCCTTTCTATTGTAACATTTGTTTGGGGGTTGCACATTTCTCAAAATTTACATTTTAAGCACTCAGGGTCTTCCCGTATTTCAGCCGGTACCAGAATATGGTGGCCTTTCCCCTCTCCTGCAAACACAGTAGGTGCATACACAAATGAACACTCCCTTTCAGTGGCTTCTAAACCAGCTAGAGTAAGCAAAATAAATGCTTTTGTATGCATGTCTTTGTCAGAAAAAGCAGCCTATATGAAAATATTGTACGGTTGCTCAGTTTTCTGCAACATTATTATCAAACACAAGTGGACCAGGTTTGAAAAATCCTTCTGCCATGCCATCAAACAGTAGTATAAACCTTCTCCTTGTAATTATGTTCAAACACCACCAGGCACTTGAAAAATATTCAACTGCACAATCTCTTTGAAATAACTGTATTCTGCAAAATAACTGTACTGTAATACTGCATGCACTTGCCAGAACTTTGCACAGTTTGGGTACTTCAAATAGCTTTAGTTGATGCAAAAAGAAGCACAAAGTGAAATAATACAGTTGTTTTCCCTTTTTTATACATTTTATGCAATTCAAAAGTTATTTTAAGCATTGTTGTAAGCACTGTGAGTACTTTTATCATATGCTGTAGTTTCGAACATTTTGTTTAATTAGAAATTTGTTTTGAATGTTTTGAATGCGTTGTTTTATATTTGCTGTGTAAAAAATCATTTAAAAGAGTTTTAATACCTGGAATTATCTTTCTGACCTGTTTGTGAGTTGTTCGAACTTCAGATGATTCACTTGTGTATATTCCTCCATTATTGACTGTGCACCTCATGGTTTTGACTTTGCATCCCATTCTGACACCATATCCATTATTTTGTGTATTCAAATAAGATGATGAGGCTTGGGTATTCATTTAAATTGTTTATTGCACACAAACATCAGGATGGATGACTGGAACATAAAACCTAAACAAACTAACTTACTGACTGACTGCTACACACATGTATACTTTCACTTTGGCTGCTTACTCAAAATGGCACTCTTGCTTGCATGTGCTCAGTACTTATATGCATGTGCCCATAGACTGGCATGGCTCTTAAAGGTACAACATGCACTCTAATCTACAGGATCAGCCTGCTGTTCCTCCACAGGTTGCAGCAGTGACACCCAGTCCTTCAGTGTCCCAAGTTGTCAGCACTGCCTTCAGAACCCCTGCCCTACCTGCTCCATCTCTGTCAGGTAGCTCAGCCCCGGAAGCTGGAGCACTCATATTCTCCAGGAGTAGTAGTAGTGAAGGTGGTGATTTTGTCACCCAACAAGAGCTGAGATGGTTGCTGGAAGGTATAATGGAAAGGGGATGCAGTGCCTGAATTAGCTGTGTAGAAAGGGTGCTTCATCATATTGCCAATAGAATGCCACATTGAGCACTGACACAGGAAACTCAGAAAAAGACACTGATGACAGTTCTGTGGGTGAGGACTAGATTTTCACTGGTCTCAGGATTGAGATAGTTGCATCTTCAATGTCCCCTACTTCTCCCCAATCATGGTGTTTTTTTACTTAATTTTTTAACATTTGTTGACCAGGAAAGTCTGAATAGGACAAAGCCTATTTTCAGCAAAGGCCCAGGGAGAAAAACTTCAGCTGCATGTCTTTGTAGTGTGGGAGGTAACTGGAGAAAAGCAACTCAAACACAAGGAGGACCTGAAGACCGTGCACAGAAGGCACCCCATCTGGGAATTGAACCGGAGATCCTTTTGCTGTGGGGTGACAATGTTAACTACTGTACCACTGCATCATGTCCATCACCATCCTTGTCTGCCTTGTCTGTTCCATGCATCTGTTTCCTCAAATAACCTTCTTACCTGAGCCTCACATTTTTAAGTACCTTTCCTAACATTTCTCTCTCTTTGAAAGTTAGAAAAAGTAAAAACTGGGAACCTGTCCCACAAAAAATAATGACCCATTCACACCTCTCCATTTTGTCCATCTGTCGTGTTTACACACTTGATTTGATACAGTTGGCTATACAACATTATTTTGTTGTTGCCACCTATCTTTGATGTTCTGGTTTTCCAAATTCACTTAATTCTGTCTACAGTTCTATATTTATGTTGTGACAAAAATGAATAGCTATGATTCTCTTCCACTACCTTCCTGCAAATACCTCTATTCTTTCCCCTGTGTCCTCCCCTCCACTTGCCCCCCCTCATTACCACTTTCCTGTCATCCCTATTTTCACACATTTAATCTGGTCAAAAAATAAAATCACACACAACAAATATGGAAAGAAATGGCCAATATGTTCCTTGCCAAGCACATGCAGCAGCTGGAGAGCCCACAGAGGCTCCTGACCAGGAAAATCCAGGATATCAAACACCTATCCTATACAGATAGGCTAAAAGCCCTGTCCTTCTACTCAGTCTTGATCAGACTGCTCAGAGGTGACCTGTATCTGGCATACAAGGCTGCCTCAGACCCAGCCGTGATGGAGCTGCTGCATATCCATAAGCCAAACTCTACTCTTACAACTTGCAGGCAAGGCCTCAACCTGGTCAGTGACATTAATATAACTTGTTGGATGGATATATTTGTGTCTCAAAGACTCACCAATCTGTGGAATAGACATCCTGTCCATGTCAAGCAGATTACCTCATTAGTCCTCTTTAAGAGGAACCTAGATAACTGGATGGGAAAGAGAAAATACACCCCTGGGATCCCACCTTTGTCACTGCTGGACAGGGGAAACAGGTGCTGACTTTGTGGGAACATAGGTGAAATTATTGGCTAGGCTTATAAGGGCCTCCAGGCTAATAGCCTAGTATCATTCTATGAACCTATGAACCCATAGGAAAGCCTTAACCTTTTGTCCTCAACATTTGTGTGGAGTTTTGCATTGCTCACTAATGCTGAGAGATGGTGAATGGCTGTTCATGTCCTATGGCAAAACCTGGTCAGCTTTTGCCATCATCCATAGTAGTCTGGTTATCCTCATGCAAAGGTGCTTAAAGAAGATGCACTAACATAATAGATTGTAAAGGCAGACTAAAGGAAATCCTATGAACCACTGGCAACAGTTACTTAGTTGCTTGACTATTGGATGCAGCCAAGTGCAGTATCATCTCTGTAGTGCTGACATAAATCAGGCGTCTGAAGATTCATTTTTGACCATAGCATCAAGGGTTCGATTTCAGATGTATGTCACATTATTTCTTACTGCGATGTTGTACTTCTATGATATGTTTCATGAAATATATCTTACTTTTATCCAGTTAAGCATCTGTCAACACATTCATAACCATAAGGAAGATTTGGTAAACCACCCTTATTCTACTCATGTCTTCATTAATGTTTGCCTGTCCTACATCTTCTCGATCCCCAGAGCCATCAGTTAATGATACAGATCATGACAGATGAATTTTGAGGACACACCATAAAGATGTGTATTAATGGCCTATAACACCACCTGCTGACATGTGCTTGTATATCCATCTCTGTCTTCACCCCTTCTTGCTCACTCCTTTGTACTGTTGACTGTTCATTAGACTGATGGATGCAAATGTCAGGTTATGGCATTTTCTGACAGCCATTAATTTACTGAACAATAATAAGTACATCTTCCATTGGCAGACTACTTTAGCACTGGCCCTTCAAATGTGTGGTTTTGAGATAGGTTAAGCATGATTTTCTTGTTTGGGTGTAGAGAGAATTTTTCAACTTGACAATTGTTTAAATCAAGCGTTAGGTGAACCTCTTACAGTGTCTTTCTTGTGAATGAGTTGCCTATGTATTTGTCTAAGCCCCTTCTATTTGATCAGTTGTAGTCCTCAGAATTTGAATGAGGTCTGGCAATGAGCAACTGCAGTAGTGTTGCTAAGTGTCATTTCAGATGTTATTGCAAAATGTGGTGTTTTTCTTACACTACATTGCACAGCCATTTAGCTTGTGATTCTCCTTGAACCATGTCTTCTATGTAGTAGGTATAAAAGATTATTTCATTAACTACTACACACAGGCCACACAACATATTTAATATAATTATTCTTAGGTATTCTTAAAGTCATTATCAAAAGTTAATATAATAATCACACACTCATACAGTTTGCAAAATGATCTTCTTACTGGAGTCAAACCCCACTTCAGCTCTGCTTTTTTATTTGTTAGAGAGTATACACCTTCTGCCACAGAGAAAGCTTGGTTGACAGATGGATTTTCTGTACTGATTTTGTGTACTGTCTACAGTGCTGACAGCTTTGCATCACATCTAAGCCTGTTTGGATTACACTGTTTACTCACAGCCTAATGTCACACAAAGATGGAAAGCAGGCAGAACACTTCATTTCTGAACTGAGCTTTGGAGCTAACATGGAAAGGTATACTACATCATGCAAAGCACCACTGAACACCACTAAACACTGGTACTTCACAGTCCCAGTTCAACACATCAAAGTATAATCATGCATGCACTAGCACTTTGCCAGCATCCTTGAAAATACATTTATTAGCATTGTGCTTTCAGAATAGATTGCAAGCAAACATAAACATTGTTACTGGATTATATTACTTTACTACATGGAAATTGTAGTGAACTGTGTGGTAACTTACCACTTCATTCTTGACAGTTGGTTCTGCACTGCAGCACTGGTGTTTACAAATGATGTACAACCACATACAGTCATGATGCACATAAATCATAATTTTTTATCCAGTTTCCTGGAATCAATTTTACACTGCAGGGTGAGTCCATATCAGTGTAAGACTCTTCTGCCTTTAAACCAACACCACATTGATGTCATCCTCTGTAAAGTGCACTCTTACACTGCAAAAATCAGACTTCTGTAGTGGCACTTGTGTTAAATACTGTGTTCTCTTGCTTGTATAGCTAGATATGTAGGGGGCCCTAATCTCATGGCAGTCAGCACTGAGCCTTTCCTGGTTGTATCTGTGTGAATGTAAATGAAAAGAAGAGTGTGTTACACCTCTTAGTATTGACACCATTTAGAATTCACATAGCAGTAAAAGTTAATTTTGCACATACATCTCCTTTGCATGATATAGCTTGTGTCATCCTTTTAAAGATCCTGTGTAGCTCACATGCAATCAGACTTCTCCTATGGTGTGTCCATATAATACACTTGTTTGAAGATTGTGTCAGTTGATAGGTAGGGAGTTTGAATACAGGAATGACTGATATCTGTGAGTCTGTGTTTCTTCCTTCTACTGTGCAGAACAGGCTAACAGGCTGGAAATATATATATATATATATATATATATATATATATATATATATATATATATATATATATATGAGGTATATCTATACAGAGTGCTTCTGCTGTGCAATTACTTTGTAGTGGAAAAGTGAAGGTAATACACAGTTGTGCAGTATCATAGTCATCAAATAAATCTATAGTGTACTTGTGTTTCAGCAAACCTTCATAAGCCTGTGATGTTAGTCACACAGCTTAAATCCCAATGTCACTGCTTACAGTCAGTGTTCATGTTGTTAGTGTTGTCATCCACATGTGCTATCTTCATGTGTAGATGTTTCCTTCTACAAGAACTTATTCTACATTTCCTTTGGAAAGACTGTATTAAAGACTGATGCTGTCATTTGAATAGATTGTTGTTCCATCACAGTTGTAGAGAAGCACCTCCTTAGCACTGAGGACATGAAGCAACATAATGTATGTTGTTGCCTAAGTAAGGGATGTGCTCCAATATGAGATTATATCCACATTGGACATAATTGTTGTTCTACCATCACAGGTGGCTACAGGTGTGTTTGGGTATACATAGCCTCACACAAGGTTGTCTGACATACAGCAAGATTCTTTCTGAGTAATTACAGGGCCACATATTTCTTGATTTGTACACATGATATAATGCTTTCACATAACTACACATATCACAATTGGTGATGCACTTATACCATGGCACATTCATTGATCCTACTGTGGTGCTGTTTTTTTCAACTCTTAAGCAAGTGTTCCAAACCAACACTGAGTGACTATAAACATTTGTGTCCTTCACTGTTCTGCATGATGGACATTCCCCTCAATTACACTTTTTACATTTAGAGCGGCAGAAGCCTCCCTCACCAATTTTAGAAGATAAAAATTAGGGCAGTACAGCTGATTGAATGACTTCACGTAGGTGGAGTTCAATAGCTGTGATAACAGTTCCACTCTGGTGAAGGTCATTAATAGCCATATTATTATTTGGAGGAGCTGTACAGCTTGATGTTCAATTCTCGCATAAGGTTTCATTTTGTGAGAACATACTGACATCACACAACAACCGTTACATATCATCAGTCTTATCCCTTGATATTTTATATGAACACATGTGAGCATAGCTTTGAATTTCATTGCAGTAGACATTTGTTTTGCGAATGTCATGATGAGAATGCTACTTCATACTAAGACCCACCTTTATACCCATCATGCTGAACTTTGGATGATTTACTTGTTTGTTTACCCCCTTGTTCTTCCACAATCCCATCATTTTCTCCCTATTTTCTTTACTCTCCTATCACAGTCTATTCCTTTTTGCCCCAAACCTCTACCTTAGTGCTGTATGCTGTTATTGCTATAATGGTGTATCATACTTTGGCATGGCTAGTATTGCCTGCTGGAGACATCCCATCGTCTACCTGGACTTCCATTTTTTTGTGTTTCTTAGAACTAGATTCACTACCTTCCCTATTCTGATATATTCATCTTTTTCCTGCCAAATAAAGCCTTCTTCAGTATCACTGCTGCTGTTTTGTTTTCCGTCCCTACACTTGATACAGGGATAAAGCAGTCCATTGCATGCATACTTAAGTTAGCCATTACCACTGTTCTTTTTCTGCTTTAACATTCATGCATTCTTTCTTTGTTAATAAGTGCTGAAATTGAGATTAGCTATAGTGGAAACAAATGTTGAGAAACACTTCAAAGAGAATGCTCTCCAACATGGAAACTTAACTTTGTTTCTGAAATGCAGCTAAGCCTTAGATAAACGCCTTAGGAATTGGTGTATAATTTACTTTAAGCAACACACCTTTTTGTGCAGGTTTGGGTGTGACTTAAAATGACTGCCAGTGAAACCGACAGCTATGTAGATTTAATGATGTCAGTAATGAATAATAAGAAATGGAAAAAAGACAGAGGGACATGTTGTAGTGTTGGTGTATCCATGTGCTTACTGTCATTTACTGCTATTTGATCATATTTTTACAGTAAATAGATACTAAGAAATCAAAGAAACATTTTACTGCTGCTGTCATGTTTTCTCCTTTTAAGTAGTTCCTAACAGTAATGCTCTAATTTCATACATAGTGCTAATGCCTGCAGCATATCACAATATTAAAAAAAAAGAATACATATACAACTATGTAAGAAATGAGGTTTAGTAACAAACTAATTTGTCCAAGGACATCTTCTGGGAGGGGTTTAGATAAATATATTAGCAGGAGTTAAGAGGATGGGGGTATGAAAAGGTTAAATGGGAATCGGCATGTTAGGGAGGAAATAAGGTAAGGGTAGGGAGGGGCTTAAGGGGTTTATGCAAGTGTAACTGGTAGGGAATCCACATTTTGGCATGAACTTGCTACCCGCCCTCCCGCCCCTTTTTTGGGGGGAATAATGGGAATTGTGGTAGTTTATCAGTTCGGGAAGGGCAGAGAAGAGGGACAGGCTTGGACTCTTCTGGTCCCCCTCTGGTATAAGATGTTCATTTCAATGAATTTGGAAAGGAAAGAGAACAGCTGAAGCTGGTAAATGAAGTGAGTGATGGGACACTGCTTCATATGTAAATAAGCATGCTGAGGTAAGGACACTGCTTATTTGATTGGATCTGTAATTCAATAAATGCTAATATGCAGTGAGTGGTGGGATGCTGCTGCATAAGTAAAGTAAACAAGTGGAGGTATGGACGCTGCTTACTGGGTCAGGATGAGTGAGGTCATGCTGTCCTGGTTAACATTACATGGATGTTTATGCTGTGATTAGAATCAGCTATATTATGTTTTAGTTGTAATTAATAACTGAGGTTTGGAACAGACCATTTTGTGCTGGGACATCTTCAAGTGGGGCTAGATACATAGATTAGCAGGAATTACGGAAGGATACAGTTAAATGGGATAGATGGATGTTTACAAGGAAATGAGGTAAGGGCAGGGAGGGGCTTACAGCGTTTTGTCAAGTGTAGCTGAGGTAGGAGTCACATTTTTGGCGTGAAATTGCTAAGGCAAGGTTACGGCCAAGACAACCTGTAGGTATTCTGGAAAACAGGTAGGCCTTGGGTAATATGGTGGTACTGGAGATATTCCTCCCACTTCTCTCCACTGGGTAGTTTCCCATGGTATGTTCACTGACTGGGTAGGTCAGGCGTGCATGGCTGGTTATGTTGGATTGGTAGGGTGTGGGTGGTTGTCTAGTCTTTATTCGGTTTAAATCAGGAGCCTATGGGGGTGTTGTTGTGCTTTCATTGGCTCTATGGTGATAATGGCCTCTGGCTTGCTTTTGTTTGGGGTTCATTGCTGGGCAGATATTCTCAAGATGTTGTTATTTGTTCCTGTGTCCTCTAATTTTGGCAGGCTTTGCATGGATAAATACAGTTTACAGGTATACAGACTTTTAGTTGCTAAGTTATGGGCAGATATTTTCAAGCTGTCATTATTTGTGCCTCTGTCATCTCATTTCAGCAGGCTTTGCATAGATAAATACAGTTTACTGTGGATGGTGATGAACAGTGCAAAGGAGGGAGGGTGTAATGGTTGTTCTGCTGTGAAAATTAGTAGTCGTTTTATGGGTGCACATTTCCTGGGCTTAGAGAGAATGTGGTGAAAATGGCAGTTTTCTGCTAAATCTTTGGCACATGGTTATTGAATGCAGTTGCAAATAAAGGCAGATATTTGTGTTTCAGACTTCCTCCCCTTTCAGGTAATTCATGCTAATGCAGAACCCATTTCTTGGCATTTCAGACTTCCTTTCTCTCGAAAGTCATGATAGTTGTACTATATTTTCAGACGTGGGGCAGTTAGAGAATTTATGTTCATTCATAACCTGTTCTGATTTTCATACTTCCTGCCTTTAAAACAATTCATGCTAATATATAACCCGTTATCCCTGGTGGTTCTGTGGTTCAGTTACTTTCAACCTAGTGGTAAGTCTCAGTCTTGTCATAGGCCGTGAGCCGCCCGTGATCAATGGCTATTTTTAATTAAAAAAAAAAAAAAAATGCATGCCTACATAATCTGCTATTTTAGCAGCTTCTGAGTATGGGAGCAATATTGGTGGTTACTGGCTGGCTGAGTGAAAGGAGGGAGTTTGATCAAAATGGGCTGTTAGAAGCCATGTCAGCAGTCCTCTTGCTTGGGCATATTTGTCTCGCAGCACAGGTAAACTAGCGTTTGAATATTTTTAAAGATTAAAGGATTGCTATTGCATGTTGTAGTGTCCTAAGCTAGGATGTGTAACATTTTATAGGGCGGCATTTGTAAAGTCATTATAGATAACTGCAAAAGTGATTATACTGTTTTATAAATATATATATATATATATATATATATATATATATATATATATATATAGTCGAAAGTAAGGAAATATGATCATACACAGTCTCCTCTTAAGAAATAATATCAACACTCTGCTGCAGATTAAAATATTCCATGTATTACTGCATGATTGCTGCTGTGGAGGCATTGTGGATGTTGCTGTGTCGTTCAGTCTCAAAGGTAAAGGAGAGAAAAGGAACAAGAGGGAAAGAGAAAGAGAGGGAAAAAATGCAGCTTTGTTGTGGCTGCTTCTTTGTGTTTAGATGGAGAGAGGAAAACTAAAAGGTTGGTGGTGGTTGCTTCTCTCAGTGGTGGTTTGTGGCCTAGAGGGAGCCGTGATGGACGTTTTTGTGGGCTGTGAGTTCACAGAAGAGGAGGTGTCTACCATGCTTGCACAGTGTAATTTTTTTACATTAAAAAAAAAAAAAAAAATCCTGAGCACATAAGAAAGTCTGTAGACAAGCTGCCAGCAGCAGTGTTATTCTCATGGTGTGAATTTACTTCATAACTGTAGTTGGCTGGTTCCATGGAAGGTTTTTTTTTTGAGCTTATTTTAAGTTTCAAGGTTGAGAGGAGTTGCCGGGTGACCAGGATGTTTCTTGGGCATCCAGGCTTTCGCAGTAATGGCTGTGTTCTTTCTCGGTAAGTTTAACTGTGTAGTCTTCACAGAGGGGAAGAAATGTCCAGTGACTGTGGAACTGGCTGCTTATACAGATCATCTTCTACTGACCATTTAGTTATGCCAGTATATATTGAACACTAAGATATTGTGTGTGTGTGTGTGTGTGTGTGTGTGTGTATGTGTGTGTGTGTGTGTATGTGTGTGTGTATATATACATATATATATATATATATATATATATATATATATATAAAATATAGCATTATAAAGATGGATATAGACTTATGCGTAAGCTTACGTGGACATTTTAGGAGTTGACAGGTTCTTGGCTGTGCTGTCATAATGCATTTTCTCTTCACAGTTTTAGGAGTACTATTTGGTTTCCCGACAGAGTAGCTGATGCATGGAACAGACTACTGAGTAACATTACAGCAAGCACCAATTTAGGAACAGCATGCATATTTGTTAGGGGAACACGGTTTGGTATATTTGCAAGATAGGAGGGGTTTATTGCCTGTGCTTAATAATTTCTATATGTATGTGTGGTTTATGTGTGCTTTCCCGCTGTTGGTAGTGAGTGACATTGCTACTGCCCAGAGGTCAGAACTGACTGAATTTAGAGTCCATGCTGCTGCATAACCTGCCATCAAGTGTTGTGTTTTTTTTTTTTTTGGGACATTGGTCCAACTTTATCCATGGTATAGTATTATTTCTGATGAAGTTAGGGATAATGTTTGGTTACTTTCTAAAGAGCACTTAAACCTCCTGGGGTACAGAAGCTTTAGGTTTTGGTAGACAGGCTCACGTAAAGATGAAGTAGGCAGTCAAGTTTTTTAAGATAACATGCTACACTGTAAATGTATAGCATTTGGAAAAATTTATGCTGCATTCCTTACCAGTCCTTAGAACTACATAAATGTTTTAGGATTGGTAGATTGCTCTAGTTGGGGTTGAACACTGGAAGGACAGATCTATTAAAATAATGCCGCTAATTACCTTTATGCAGACGACCTGAAATTGGGTAAACTGATTACATGTGTTACAGATCGGGCATGTCTGCACAATAACTTGACTAAATTGACCATTTGGGCACAGGACAATAATATGCCGATAAATACATCAAAAACTAAGCATATGAGATTTGGTAGGTATAAATAGAAAGGTGAATTTTTAATACAGCACACAGTAATTGAAACTGTAGACTCATTTAAATATTTGAGTAGATTCAGGTATGAGTTTTTCTAATCATCAACCAGTGGGCTAATGATAGTCATATAACTACAGGTTGTATAAAAAGATTTATATAGTTAAGAAATCAGAAATAATGACAACATTGCTTGTTAGTTACATTAGACCCAAACCTGAGTATGGAATAACAATATGGAAACCTTGTATTAAAAAAATAAATAAATAAAGCAGGAGTAAACTGGAAAGAGTACAGTGGAAATATACCAAGATTATCCATGGATGTAAAAATGTAAGTTATTATGAAAGACCAAAATATTTAAATATTGTTCCCAGTCAATGCAGGTGGTAAGGTTAGGCATAGTGTTTGGTTTGCCATGCATACAGGGTAAGGGCTTTGATTTCCATCTTTAGTTTGTATTGTGCCTAACCCTATTTGTAGAAGGTGGGGGATATGAAGGGCACTTGTTTTGCAGCTTGTCTGACTGAAGGTTCTTGGAGATGTGAATTATTCTGTTATTTGGGGGCTGAGCAGCTGATTAGTAGTTCCTTAATTGGGTGGTTTGAGATTGATACCTAGAAACATTACAATTTTCATGACAGCAAGGTGCTTAATTTGTTTTCTTTGCAGGCGGGGAAGAGCAGAGTGGACATCAGTCGGTGACCTGAAGGAAGTGGGTCAGAGGTGGAAGGGCAAGTACCAGTGGCTGTCTCAATTGATAGAATGGTGCACAAAGGTGTTCAAGTGAGGGAGCGTGAAGTAACAGTCGCTGGCCTGCTGGATGTTGTTAGATGTAATTGATTTTGATGGGCTGGATGTTCCTGTTGTTGGCGTTGTGCACAATGAAGTCACAGGGAATCATATTTTACTCGCTGTTCTTTAAGGTATATTGTAGTTGGTGTGGTTTGGGTAATGGGTTGGCAAGTGAATAGGGTGTATCTTGTGGCTGGGTTAAGCAAGGTTGGGGAATTTTTATGAGGGGTCTGGGGATTCTCGGAGGTGGGGTAGATCGGCAGCTATCATAGGCATAAAAAGTTACTAGGTTAATGGTTTTAGGGCCTTTAAGTTGTTTATCTATCAATGTGTCAGTTATGGTTATTGTGCAATTTTATTTGGAAGATAAAGGGAATTTATATCTCTGGTTTTGGTAATCGGCTGTATAGCAGGATTGCGGATGGTTTTAATTTTCTTTGTCTAATTATTAATTTTGTTGAGAA
This sequence comes from Protopterus annectens, assembly GCF_019279795.1. Classification (NCBI taxonomy): domain Eukaryota; kingdom Metazoa; phylum Chordata; order Ceratodontiformes; family Protopteridae; genus Protopterus; species Protopterus annectens. Next base: position 433,121,255 of record NC_056751.1, on the reverse strand, counting down.
TGCCTTTGTTGGTAAATGAGTGATAATTTTATTTATAGAATAAGACTTTTAATGCAATGTTTTGTGTTATTTCGCATGGGTATTTTTTGTATTGTTACTATGTGAGGTGGGAGGTAAGTTCATGGGGAGCTTTGTTAGGACATCTTAATTTTCAGGGGTGTTTTTGCCTCTGGTAGTGTTTGCATTTTATGCAGTTGATGAAGGAGATATGCCCTTGGTGGTGCATAACAGTCATTAATAAATTGTATTATGCATGTGTGTGGAGTACTTACAGTCTTTTCTTTTACAGATCAAACTGAGTGCAGATGGGGACATGCAGAGTTGGTTTTACTTGGGTGCTGAAGGAATGCAGACTCAATAGGCGAGAGAAGAAACTGAGGAGGGTTCCGGCTGATGGAGCGGTATGAAAGAAGGTCATGGGTTGCCAGCAGTGCAGCTGAATATGGAGTTGTTGGTTTGTTGTGTGTGTGTGTGTGTGTGTGTGTGTGTGTGTGTGTGTGTGTGTGTGTGTGTGTGTGTGTGTGTGTGTGTGTGTGTGTGTGTTTGTGTGTGTGTTTTTTCCTCCAGTCACAAGGTAATGTCTTGTTTGGTTTGACTTTTGTGCAGGGAGCATCAGGGTTGAATTTCACACTGTTTTATGGGTAGCGGGGGTCTTCTTTGGAATGGATCAGACAGTGTTGCAGATATTAGGAGATGGGGATTAGCGGGTTGCATTGCGTAAGTTAGGCTAGTGAGCTAGATGGGGGGATTGATAGGAGGATTTAGCTTTGAGTTACTGCAGTTTCAGGAGAGACTGGGTTGGGTTGATTCACTACATTCTGGTCAGTAATAGTGTGTCACGGACCTTGAGTGACCTGGAGGCATCAGGCATTCTTTAGTTTGTGGTATATTGTGTTTGGTTATTTTTGCCTGGCTTGGTTTGTTGTTGGTAGTGTATTTGGGATTGTGCTGTTACTGGCCATGATGGTGGTCTGTGTTTTATTGTTTATAATGGTTAGTTGGTGTGATGGCAACATTTTATTAAATGGAATTTAAAAAAAAAGGCAGATTTAAGGGGGATATTACATTCATTAAAAAAAAAAAATTAATTGGGTGGTAAATGGGGTTGCAATGTGGCATGGTGGTATGCAATTGCCTTGGCATGGATTCAGTGGCAGGGAGCTTAGTATTGGAGGTACAGCAGCTGGTAATGCTCTTGGAATCATTGTGAAGCTTCCATTGGTCAGGTGGTATGGATTATTTAGATCATGTGCAGTAGTCATGATAGGTTATGAAGTTATAGTTTGTTACCTTAGGATAGGAGAGTGGTCAATGGTTTGTTTTCAGCTGTTAGGTAATTGGCTGTCTATCGTTAGTTATGTATAGAGTTAGGAGGTAATGACTTTGTTTTAGGTGGTTAGGGAGGATAGGGTACACCGAATGATGTTTGACCTAGCGCCTTACTGGTGGAAAGATTACGGGAAGTTTGGTCGGAGAGAGAGGGAGCAGCCTGGTTAGGCTGGTGGGTGGAGAAGAGGGGCAGGCTTGCCCTCTTCTATTCCCCCTCTGGTGTTGGATGTGCAATCCAATAAGTTGGGAAGGAAAGTGAGCAGTTGCTCTGTTGGATAGTTAATAAGCAAGCAGAGATGCTTATTTGGATGGTTGTGTAATTTAATAAATTGAAGGTGAGTGGGGTGATGTTGCCTTGTTAGTGCAAAGATAAGTGAGCAAGTGGGGGACGCTGCTTATCAAGGATGAATGGTTACACGGGTCTATATTAAATCAGTGAATGCTTAAAAAAAGTGAACACTGGTTTATCAAACCCATGTAAGAGAAAGCTTACAACCCCAAACACTCGAAACAGTGATTTTTTTCCCAGGGAAACAAATCGCTGTTCCACAAAAAAATAAAAAAACAAAAATAAAAACATCAAAACATTACATAACATGGGGGGGGGCTTCACCCCCACACCCCCCACTTAAATATACCAACTCCAAGATCGCACTACAATGAGGAAAATGGCAAAGTAACGGAGACGGCCAAGCGATTTCTTTCCCACGGAAAGAAATCGCTTATATGCCGTTTCGCTATTTTGCTATTTCGTGTTTTCAAGTTCGATCAAGACGCATTTTGAAGGATTGCGTCTTTGATTATATAATAGGAACCCGGTTACACTGCCCTTATGGTTATTTTATGTTTTCTTCCATGGATGTTATTATCACTTGTGTCATGTTTTGGTTGAAATTTATAACTATTGGTTAACAATCATATTTATGGAAGTTTAATAAAGGTCGTCAAATGTCATTTGGTGTTGTGTGTTTATTGATGTGGATCAGGACAAATATGGTTTAACAGAGTTATGTTCATGGAAGTTCAATAAAGGTCGTCAAATGTCATTCATTGTGATGTGTTTATTGAAGGGGACCGGAAAAAACTACATTTTAGCATTTTCATCTTTTCTACCTTTTCATACTGTTGATTATTACAGATTTAGCCTTTTATATTTTTGAACAGTAGTGCCCACATCCAGCAAGGAGGCTGCTGCCGCTCTGCACTTCCTACCATTACAATACGCATATTGTCAAAAATCTAGACATGCCTCCATACTTCAAATAAATATCTGTGAATAAATGCACATACATTTTTCAGTGAAACAACATTATATTCCGTTTCTATCTTTACCCTTTGCATGTTTTCAAACACTATTTATCTTATGGTGGGGGTGCAGGGGTTGGAAGCCCTTCTGAGGGATATTTTGGTAGCTCAAGCACTTGCAGTGCTAATGGCAGATAAAACAAATTGATTTAAATACACACAAAAAACTTTCCTCTCAGTTGTACCTTATTGTGAAGGTTTCTTGTTTTGAGTTTTAAAACCTCTTGTATTCTACACTGTTCCACAATTTAATGGTTTGGCACACATTCATTGTTAACACTCAATATCCATGGTAAATAATACTGAGTGATATTTTAAATACATTCATTCTTAAGAGTGAAACACTGTTAAGAGCCATGCTGTAAGTGTCTACATTTTGGAGCCAGAATGTTGAATGCATTGAGCAAAAAAAAAAAAAGGAAGGATGTAACCCATGCACATGTACTGTCTATGGCAGGTAATATATTACATATATTTATAATTTGTTTTATTATTATCATTATGTTTCTCCATGTATTTTACAACATTTCTGCTTCAACCTGTAGCCTAGTATTCTTAGTGCAGGAAGGGAAGTAACCTAAAAGGCATCCATCAGAGACAATTTTTAAATATTACCCTGATTCATCTTAATAGAACAAAAGTTTTATATCAACATGCATTTTCTGAGCAGTAAGAAGTATGTCTCTCATTACTGGCTATGATCCTTATTGAGCCACCGGATAATCAAACATTTTATCAGGGACAGGGTAAAAATCAAAACATTTTGTTGCACTTCCTATTGCTTTCAATATGTACTGCATGAGTATCCATGGTACATCACTTGGGGCTTTTACGCATTCATAATAAATGTCTATACATGGGTTTAAATTGACAAAGAGGCATGTATGATGTGAGGCTGTAGGCAGAGTTTGACACTGCACATCACGTCAGGGCCCTTAAAGTTTATTTTAACTTTACTACAAGGGTGAAACTAACAAACCAAAGAGTAAAAAGGTTGCAAAGACAAACCATTCATAAAAAAGTGAAATAAAGACATAGCAATGATTGCGCGTTCAGTGTATAATACCTTAAACCTCTAGTAGTGGAGGTCTGTGGTCTATATGCAAATGACCCCTTAAGGGCATAATGTTGTTTCGGCTGCCTGGCTTCTGCATACGCAGGACTTTTTTACTTTTTAAGCTTTTATAGATGCATTCAGGACAATAAAGCCAAATTCTACTAGCTGTAGACATGCCATGTTTTGGTATTTTTCTAACCTCCTCATTACAGTATAAGGGGATTGCCTGACTATACTTTAGAAACACAAAGTTTAAAATCAAGTCTGATGTCCACAAGCATCATGGTGCTTGCAAAATATTCCAAATGACCAAACCAAAGGGTAAAACCTTTATGCAGGCAAACCATTCAGTAAAAACTACAAGAAAGGTCCAGCAACACTACAGTCTTCCGTGTGTAATACCTTAAATCTACTGTAGTGGAGACACATGGGATATATGTCTTTCTTTCACTTGTTTATGAATGATTCCTTAAGGACATAACAGTATTTTAGCTGCATGGCTTCTGAATGTCTAGAACTTTTTTGAATCTTTTGTGTGTACATTCAGGCCATAAAGCCAAACTCCACTAACTGCAAACAACTAGGAGTTGTTGGAGCAAATTTTAAAGGTGCAGTCCCAGAGATTTTTTTGCTTTGATTCTGTTCTTTGTTTACGTTCTCAGTCTGGCTTTCTGACCATGTCCCATCTTTGTCTGCAGGGGTTGGGGGAGATGTGCTTACAGGAAGTTTCAATAGTGTTAGCCAAATTCCATTTCAAATTGCAATTCTACTTACAACAATTCTCGTTGAGTCATTCATTATTTTCATCTGTGCTTTTTTATCCTCAAAGAAAAGTAGCCTTTCAGGAATTTTATGACCATACTTGCTACCTTGCAGGAAAGCATCTGAGCAATGCAAAGCTAAAACATTAGAAAACTGAGATTTCTGTTCATTTCATTTCATATTTGATTTTGTGCGGATTTCTGAATGTTACCTAAGTGCTATGATGTTATGCATGACAGCCACTTGCTGTGTAGAAAATGTCGAACAGCGGTAGAAGCAGTCTTTTTTCATGTTTTGTTTTTTGGATCTCTGAATACTAGCCATGTGTAATGGTTTTCTGACCTGTTGTACAAAAACATGTGTGACATAAGCAATAGATTAATTTAGGTTCATAGGTAGGTACTAGGCTATCTGCCCGAGGGGATTTATAAGCCTAGCCAGAGTGTGTCAGCTTTCGCCACCCCATTGATTAATTAACTGAGCCTCTGTCAAGAAGAGCCAATGAATTGATCCCAGGAGTGTATTTTCCTGTTACCCATCCACTCGTCAAGGTTTTTCTTGAAGAGTGTTAGTGAGGGGCTCTGCCTAACGTAGTTAGGAATTTTGTTCCAAAGCATGGGGAGTCTCTGTGACAGGAATCTATCCCTCCAGCATGTTCTATTTATTGTTGTGGCAAGGTTTAGCTCACTAGAGCGAGTGGCTCACAGTGTCTTGGATTTCTTTAGGTTGAGCATGTCCATCAATTCTGAGTTGGACATGGCTTTGTAAGTCAGGCAGAAATCACCTCTGAGTAAGCGATATGCCACTGAGTACAGCCGGAGTTTTTCCAATCGGGCTGCATAGGACATATGTTTGAGGTCAGTAATCCTCTTGGTGGGGTACTATTGTGGTCTTTCCAGCTGTTGGAAGTGTCTTGTGAGGTACATCCCAAATGGGGCATTGTACTCTATGATGGGTCTGATGAGTGAGGAGTAGAGGGGAACTATAACCTCTTTATTTCTAGATGCGAACCCTTTAGTAATTAGATGGGCTACATAGAAGGATTTCCTAACTACTTTGGCAATATGATTGTCAAAGGAGAGATTACTATCTACCTAGGTCACCAGATTTCTTATTACCACTTCTGTATTAAGAGGGCTGCCACCTATGTGGTAATTCATGGGTGTTTTGTTTTTCCCAAATGAGATGACTATGCATTTTTTGGCATTTAGCTTGAGACCATGACTGTGACACCAGGTGTCCGTCTCAGTAAGACCCTTTTGGAGAATGTCCGTGTCAGCCGAAGAGTCAATTATGGCTCCCAGTTTGCAGTCATCAGTGAACTTAGTTAGCCATAGTCCTTCTGTGTTTGCCTATACTTCTGAGAACTATATGCTGAACAGTAGAGCTCCCAGGACCGAGTCTTGTGGGACACCACTTGTGACTGGTTTAGAGTCGGACCTGGATCCCTCTATTCTTACCGTGTGAGTTCTGTCTGTAAGCCAGTTGGCAACCCATCTTGTGACACAGGGGTTTATGTTCAGGCTGGTGAGTTTTTCTATAATTCCCAAGTGGGGAATGGTGTCAAAAGCCTTGGCGAGGTCAAGGTAGGTTGTGTGCACCACCTTCCCCTCATCTATGGCCTTGGTGACTGTCTCGAAGAAGTCAACCAGGTTTAATAGGCATGATCTGCCCTTAACAAAGCCGAACTGGGTCGGGTTAAGTATTTGGAGGTTCCCAATGTCTTTGCTAATGAGTTCCATGATGATGTGCTCCATAGCCTTGCAGACCAGGTTAGTCAGGCTTATAGGGCGATAGTTACCAGGGTCAGTTGTGGCCCCTCCTTTGTGGAGTGGAATAACTGTTGCTGTGCACCATTCTATGGGCACATAGACTGTGGAGAGGCTGAGGTTGAACAGTGTGTTTAGGTGGGGGGTTAGTTCATTCTGTAGTTCATGCAAGACGTAGCCTGGGACACCGTCTGGCCTCATTGACGCTGTGCTTTTGGCTTTTGAAAGGGCTGTTTTCACCTATGCATCTGTGATTTCCAGGACACTACACTTTTCCGATATTGTTGTGGGCCCTTTTGGGAGTGAGAGGGGGGTGAAGTTTGCACTGAATCTATCTGCCAGGATGTTAGCAGTAGGTTCAGTATATTCTGTGCTATTTTGCACTAGCTCAGAGCATATGAGTTGCCACTTAGATTCTTGACATAGCTAAAGAAGGCTTTGTGGTTCTCTTTCGAATCCTTGGCTATTTTTTTTTTTTTTTTTTAAGTTAGCCTTGGATGATTTTATGAGGGACCTTAGTTTCTTACTGATACTGATCAGGGATGTCTTTCCTTCTTGGGATTTGCTTTTTTCTGAACTAGTTTCCTCCTTCTATTGTATAGCCTATTTATGGCAGGGGTCCACCAGACTGGTTTCCTTCTCTTAGGGGAGTGAGTCTTGGTTTTGCTGGGGATGGCACAATCCATGCATCCTTGTAGGTGCTCATAGAGTGCATTTGTAAAGGTTCCTGCATCTTGGACACTGTTATCCTTTAGCATGAGGGGCTGTGAAACTTACTACCTCTGTCTTAAGTAAGGTGAAGTTTGCTATAGAAAAGTTTTTCACTGTGGTTTCCTTGGTTGGGGGTGGTGGTGTAGGCATCAGAGTGATTAGTTTATGGTCTGATCTAACCAGTGATGGGTTGACCTCTGGTGCGGAACACCTGTCATCCATGTTGGTGATGACCAGGTCCAATATGTTTTCACCTCTGGTAGGGGAGTTTACCAGCTGATCCAGGGCATTTGAGTTAATAAATTCAAGGAAGCACTGGACCTGGGAGTTTGTACTTGAGTAGTTTTCCCTGTTAATGGTAGGGTAATTGAAATCAGGGTGTTCGGTAGGACCTTCATGTTTTCTAGTGTCTCCAGAAAGGCAGAGTGGTGGTCCTGGGTCATGGAGGGTGATCTGTAGCAGGCCACAATTTGCATTGCAGATTTACCCAATGTTAGTTGCACATGGATGATCTCAGAGGTATCTTGCTGCGTCACTAGCCTGGAGGTGTAGGTATCCTCGATGAATATGGACACAACCCCTCATTTTGTGTTTCAGTCCATGTTCTGTGGCCGAAATGTGTGGTATGGGTTGTAGCCCGGTAGTGCTGGGGTGCTCTGTGGTGCCTTGAACCAGGTTTCAGTTTTTACACAGATGTCGATGTTCTCCATAATGAGGAGTGCTTCGAGCGCGTGCATTTTGAGATTTAAACTCCTGGCATTGAGTAGCATAACCCTCATTTTTTTATTTGTGCTGTTTACAGAGGTGGGTTTGACTTTTGAGCCTTGCCTAAAAAAGGCACTATGGCGACAGCAAGAGCCTTGGCCAGTATTCGAAAGCCTAGGGGTGACAGCTGCAAGCCATCTCTTGCAAAGCAATGAGGCTTATTGAGCATGTCGTCCCAGGCTGACAGACATTGGATCCCCTTTGACTGACACCAGAAGCTTAGCCAATTGTTGAAATTGATCATTTTTTCTTTATACTGCGGTATCATTCTTGATGAGGGCAGGATGCTACTCAGGGTCAGGGTCATACCCACCTGGGCTACACGATTAGAGAGCTCTTCCATGTCTCTTTTCATGTAGTGCACAGAGGTATGTCTCAGGTCATTCACACCAACATGAACAATGACAGAGTCATATTTGTACTTGTTCTGGAGTGACCTGAGTGCTTGTGTTATGTGGTGGATTCTGGCTCCCGATAGGCAGCTAAAAGTAACTTTCTCCTTGTCCAGCCTAGTGAGTGGGACGTCATTGTGCCTGACTATAGAGTCATCTATTACTAGCGTGTTAGGTATGTTATTTCACATTAAGGGCTGTGATTGTGCAACACACTGATTTTGTGTTTTATGTGTTGTCTGGTTTGTGACAGGAGGTGCAGGTTTTTTGGGTGTCTGCTTTGGAAGTCTCTGATGCTTTTGCAGGTTTTTATTTAGAGCCTCCATGTATGATTTCATGTATTTATGTGTATTTTTTACCAGTGCTGGTTTAGTATGTCTATGTGAGGCTGGAGATGTGGTGCAAGTGTTAACCTTCTCCTTATGACTGCCTGTTCCAGTCTTGTGTGGAGAGAGCTTAGCTTCCAGTTTAGCTATATAATTGCATCTCTTGCATATGTTAATGTTTTGTGGTAGGAGGAGAGGGTTGTCTGTGTACATGAGGCAGTTGTTAATTGCCTCAGGATACCCAGGTTCACCAGCTGGACTGGAGAGTATACCTGAAATTGCCCTTTGGTCATGCCTGAATAGTAGGGTGAACTGCTTTTACAGGATGCTTTTTAAGTGCTCAGGTTGAGAGTTAGACTACTTTCAAGGGAAAAACTGAAGAGGAGACTTGGCGGAGCTGGGAATAATTTATCCCTAGCTAATTTTAATTTTAAACAATGAAGTCCAAAACTTGCTGTCACAATGGGGGCTATACAGTACAGCAACCTGTGATAGTTATACATACTAATTCTGAGATTGCTTTACCATGGACTAAGGGGAATACATCAGTAGACCAGTAGACTGCTAAGATTTAGTATGAATTCACTAAACTGTACTGTTTTGACTATACTGCTTGCAATTGCGCAATGCAGAATAAATAAAGGAAAAGAAGAGTTTCATAATTAAGATAAGCGTTTTGATGCATTCATAAAAAGTAAACACAGAGTCTTGCCTTACCACCCCCACCACAAACACACACAAAAACGTAATAACCTTGTTGTTCCCAGTGATCGGGGACTGACAGCTTTGACAGGACCTGAGTATAGTTAATTGTGTTCACCAGAGAGAATGAAAACAGAGCTGCATAAATTAAATTGTAACCAGGAGTAGGGTTGATAATGATGTGGTAAGTGGGGGGGAGGGTGACGATTGGGAGGTATTAGGACAAGTTTCTTTTGGTCAGAATTTTAGACTCTGGGATTGGCCGTTTAAGGTCAGTTTCTCCAAGTTTAGTTCAACAGTTTAATAACAGAAAGGCACTAAGGTAACATAACAGGTAAAATCACTGAACCTTTATTGTCCCAATATAAGACGTCAAAAAGACTTTACTGACTAAGCGCTTTCAACCTCCTGGGCATCTTCAGATTCAGTTAACATCATTAAAATCAAACTTTAAGTACACATATCAATTAGTACATAATTAAACAGAACCAATAAAATGGTTAAATATTTAATTGGTTAACCCCTTAGGTGTTTGTTAACCAAGTCTTTATCTTTTGAAGACTCAGTATTTTTGGTACAATATACTAAGATCACAATACAATTAATAAAAAAAAAACAAACTAAAAAAAAAATATATATATATATTGTTTAAATTCTAAATAAAACAGGAACTGATGTCTGTTTTCGTAAATAATATGTATGTAAAGTTTTTGTGTCAAATACAAGCTGCCTTGTGTTCAGTGATTTTACCTGTTATGTTACCTTAGTGCCTTTCTGTTTATCAGTATTTTACATTCTTAGGAGCTGTTAGTTCAACAGTTTACTTATTTATTTATTTTTTAGGGAATATGATTTAGGTCAACAGTTTGTTGAATTACGATTATAACAAGTCTCTTGTATGCAATTTAAATTAAGTACCACATTTAATTTTAAATAATTGAAATCTCTAAAATACATTATGGTGTGAGCTGGTTGCAATGGTAACGGATGCCTCACACTTGAAAAAAATCACTTATTTCACAAACATTTGAATGGTAGTATCTGGGTAAATCACTTATGATTAATGCTAATTTATTTAATTGGGCATGAATTAGGTGACTCCCCCAACTAAAATCAGCTTAATCGTAGTAGAGCCAGTTTCAGCATTCTGTTTCCTATCCAGATCACACCTTATTTTCTGTAGCTGTGCTCTTCATAATCATAGGTCTTGCATCACACTTACAAAAGGGCAGTACCTGCTCTGTATAGTCCGCATTTTTTTTTCAGTTTTCCCTTCATAATCAGCTTGGCAAAAGTCCATGTTTTATTTTTTTCTGCTAGGCTACATCTCAAAAAGAAAGTCATGAGAAGACACAGTTAATGATTTTCATACATCGGCAAATAATTCTGAGAGGGTCATTAAGCTGAAAATATTTATTATTTATACAGAAGTGTTAATAATGTTAATTTCATTGGTGATAGATTCATATGAACAGGAGTCAATCTGTACATGTAGCAAGACAGAAAAAAAAACAATGAAAAAGGCAGCTCCAATGAAGCAATATACATGTACAGCATAATAACATAAGCAGAAAAAAATAACGGTTTCGTTTCCAAGAACTTCTCTTTTACAATCTAGCCATTCATTCAGCCAGTGCTTTCAAAGACACACTTTATTAACTGACAAGGACACCTTGCACTGACAAAGAACCTCCCACTTTTACAGAGTGCATAACATTTTACAAGAAGTATCCTAATTAAGCTGGTGAAAACTGGTGCTACTTTA
>NC_056751.1:433100372-433107872 GCF_019279795.1 Protopterus annectens | reverse complement strand
CACACACAAATAAAAAATAAAAAAAATTGTGGTACGATAACTAAAAGTATGAAGATCAGGAAATTAAGAAATTAGTTACTATAGTGTTATCAGTCACACAGAAACAAATGTGGGCTGAAAAAGGAAAATGTACAGAAGCAGCCTCAAATAAAAAGTAGGTAGTGTTATAACTGAAATAGAAGACAGTAATGGGGTAATAGTGACTCATGACGAGTTATAGCACTTTCAGACAATGCATACAGAGTGCAAACTTCACCTTTTCAATGACAAATTTGAAAATGCTGATAAAGAATGGAGACAAAGTTAAAAGTTTTTGACCAGACTAAAAATAAAGCACCTTGTTGGCTGCAGAGGTTTGACAGGAACTAAGCACAATTGCATTTCATTGTCATTGGGGACCAAAGTCAAGAACATGACAAGGGATTACATCATACCTCTCAATTGTACAGATGTTCGCAGAATGTCCAGATTTTTACCTTATATTTTTGGTCTTTTTCTCATTAAATTGTGGTTTTCTGGCAAATCATTGAGGGTTGAAGTCAGAAAATAAAGACAGACATTTGAATTTCAGACTTCATACCCTTCAGGAAATTCATGGTACTGCAAAACCTGTTATTCTATCAACTTTCTAAATTTGTATGAGCAATACTTGAAAACTGTATCTATTTTTGGACCTTTGTCCCCCCATTATTTATGGCTTTGTCCAGATTTCTTGCTCTAAGAGGTTGACAAGTATGGATTACATCAGCACTGATAGTAAGATAGCACCATGAGTGGGACTGTAGATGATAGCAACAAAAAGGGTGGTAGATCAATCACCGGGAAGAAGTAATAAATGTACTCAGGATGAGTTTAGGATGGTGACACTGTCCCTTTAACAAGCAAACTCATGCACAATGAACTATGGAGCACAGGCCAGTGTCCTGCATGTTGGAGAATAAAAGCCCCATTTGTCCTTCCCATAATCCCATCTGCCATAGTATGCCAGTTACAGTTTCATACTGACCTCTATATATTTAAATACTTGTTTTTTTCTTTATAATGAATTCCATACATTTGTTATGTTAGTTTGTACTATTATATGTCCTTCTCCCAGTGCTGTGAAGACGAAAAATTCTGCTCAGTCAGTCATTTACATCAGGTGCCTAACTATGGTAAAATGAGTTTTGTTAAAGTGTAGCATGTTTCATTGTTAGTTGATCAGTTCCATGTGACTTTAGAGTTCAGGTATGAGCTTTGGGAGCTACAGTTGTCTCATGAGCCTTTAGTTTTAGGATTTCTTTTGCACAAGTGCCTTATGCAAACAGATATAACATAATATAACTAAATTAAATGATATTTACGTAGTGCATGGAGCATGGACACTACACTCTGATATCTGGAAAAAAATCAAACCAGTTATGCGCTTCTACATTTTGAGACCTGATCTTAACATATATATATATATATATATATATATATATATATATATATGGTTTACCTTCATGTGTGCGTATTGCACACGGGTGAACAGCAATTGTCCGAAAGGCAGTTTGCAAAGTTTGCAAATTCTGAATGAAAAAAGGTTTGAATGTGCCATGAGAGAATGCACAGTGACATCCGTTCATTGCGCATTCGACATTTTGGGGTGGAGTGCACTATAGTGGGGATCAGAAAATGGTCCCTTTCCCCACTATAGTGCGATCTCGGAGTTAGAATATTAAAGTGGGGGGGCACAGCTCCCCACATGGGGGTGTAGGGGGGCTTACCCCCCTGCTTTACACTTCATTAGATTTTTTGTTCGACATTAATGTTCAAAAATCAGCAAATCTGCTTTTTGATTTGTTGATTTTCAAACATTCGAAACTGTCGCTGTTTTCATTTTCGTAGTTACAATTCGCTCATACACTGTGATTCAGCTTTGTAAAGGAAAACCTATATGTGTGTGTGTGTGTGTGTGTGTGTGTGTGTGTGTGTGTGTGTGTGTGTGTGTGTGTGTGCGTGTGCACGCGTGACTGTGTGTGCATAGAAATATTTCATATTTTATATATATATGTATATATATATATATATATATATATATATATATATATATATATATATATATATATATATATATATATATATATATATATATATATATATATATATATGTATATATATATGTATATATATATATATATATATATATATATATATATATATATATATAAATGGATGTGTGATCAGCCACCAAAAAATCCTTACATCGAAAGGCAACTGATTGAATACAACTTGTTGATCAGCAACCTAACTAAAAAACAGAACAAAATCTCTTGTTTTTGCTGGGGGCAAGGCCTCCTGTACCTCTTTCGAATTATATATACCATCTGCTAGATCATACTTCAGTGGGAAAAGGGAAAATTAAATGACCCCACTGTACCATGATGTTCAACAGAACAACTGCTGGCATGTTCATTCACCTCATTTTCGATCAGCTGTGTTATCAGTTCTCCAGGTTCAACAAGATATAGATAGATATAGATACATATATAGGTGTAGATAGATCCTCTCTCACACACACACACACACACACACACACACACACACACACACACACTTTCAGGAATCTCTGGTACATCCATAACAAAGCTTTCTTAACTTGCTCAAATAGTCTGATAGCAGTGCCATTTGTTTTTAATAGGCTTTTTGTTTAGACTTTTCTGCACAATGTATTTGACCCCTGCCAATTTGATATAACTGAGATAAAAGTTAAAATGAACTGTAATCTCCTCCTGCCTTGCCTGAAGTATATGTATGAACAAATAGCACATTTCTAAAATTATATGTTCCTGCATATTTTGGACATACTAGATTGGCACTGTTCCCTAAGAAAAGTTGTAACTGCATGTAAACAAATTGCGGTGCATGACAGTATTAAACCTTACGATCCACAATCTGTCAGAATGCTTCTGGACACAGGATAAAAGACTTTATTCAAAATAAATAACTAAGTTGAGAGCTTTCATCAGGCACTGTTCCCTAAGAAAAGTTGTAACTGCATTTCATTTACTACAGTGGGAGCAGTTTCATTCTGTTTTGTCTAAAAGGGAAACATGTTCACATTATTCTTTCTGTGTACATTTATAATATTTATGTATTTGTAGTTTTTGGCATCGGAAAGATAAAAATATGAGATTAGAAAAACTCATGTCATTTGACACAGAAATTTAATCTGCAAGATCAATTCCACAAATGTAACACATAATGTCAGTGACCCACAGCATTGTGAAGGAAAAGGCCAATGTGGCTAGTGCATGATATATTTTAATAGAAGTGACCTAAAATATCTATTAGCATAAACAAGTTGTTATGTTTGGTTCAAAATCTACAAGAATATACCCTTTGAAGTAACCTTTTGTTTATTTATTTAACAGTTTTGCTGACTGGGAAAAGGCCCCTTGAGATGTAACATCTTGCTAGTAAGGGGGTCATGTACGAGGGGGGTTGTAGCAGAAGAAAGTTACTTACACAAGGACAACAGGGCATACATCTATCATTGACACATAATGCAAACATCAGAGTTGTTGAGAAGTGTGTCGAGGTTACAGTATGCTTAAGTGGATACCAGTTATAGCAGCTGTCTTGATGTATGGCAGAATGAAAAAGTGCTTGCGGTATTATGGCGTACTGCAGCATTTCAGAGTGCTTACAAGTACACGGGCACATCTGCTGACAACTGACAAGACCAATTAATTTTAGAGATAGCAAAACATATTACAAACCTTTGGTTCTTAGAACTACCTAATCACCTAGTAGGTGGGGGAAGGGACAGAAACTTTGGAAAAGAGGTGGAAAAGGTAGGACAAAAATGGTGACAAAAAAGTAGAATGAACAGAACTACAATGCACAAAATGCATATGTGTAAATTGTAGCACTTGCAGAAATAAACTATTCACTTTAGACTTCTTCACATCATAATCCAGTTGTGAAATAGTGGCTATTATGATTGGCTCAAGCCTTGAGGGATTCCCTACCCTCTGAAGTTAAGGAGACATCAGGACTTCTTGAGTTCTAGCTCAAGACAGTAGCTCTTGTCCAAATGGATTAAATGTGACCATGTAATTACTTAAATTCATTCATCCATTCACTCATCCATTTTCTTTTTTTAAAAAAACATTTTTATTTTCATTATAATTATATGCAAATGTACATATAACAAATACAATAAAACAATAACAAAACTATTTACAATATTTACATTCATCCATGATAAACAATGATTTTATCCATGAGAAGTTATAATTTTCTGACTATCTGTTTAATTCATTTCAGGGTCACAGGGAACTGGAGCCTATCCTAGTACACACTAGTCCAAAACATATAAATGAATCCTGAACAAGTGCTATTGCAGGACACACACACACACACACACACACACACACACACACACACACACACACACACACACACACACACACACACACACACACACACACACATATAGGTGGACACAGGTAGGATGTCTTGGCTATCAAGTGTTGCGAGATAGCAACTGTAACTGCTGTACCATTGTGCCACCCATCACTTATATTAATCAGGTTAATGGAAATTGTCCTTCAGTGCTCTGCCACATATTATATTATATTATATTATAGTCATAACTAAAACCAGATAACTGATTACTCATATTCTATATCTGGCAGTTTAGTTATGTACTGGGTAGAAAATGTGTGTGTGTGTGTGTGTGTGTGTGTGTGTGTGTGTGTGTGTGTGTGTGTGTGTGTGTGTGTGTGTGTGTGTGTGTGTGTGTGTGTGTGTGTGTGTGTGTGTGTGTGTGTGTGTGTGTGTGTATTGTTCACACCTCACTTTAAAAAAATTACATCTGCCAGGTTACTTTCTTTTATTGTCTTCTCATTTAGGTTTTTCTTTTGTGTACATTTACTTGTGCTTTGTACCCAGACTGTGGTTTACAGAAGTCCTTGGAGCAAGTCAGATGTTGAGTTAGTAAAGTATAACCGGATAAAGTTGCAATCTGCTCAGGATGGCCTGCATGGCAATGACATGAGGATGCTTTATTTACTGTTTGCTGAAATTATTAAAGGAACTATAAGTGGAGGCAGGAGTACCAGAGCAGACTTCGCACATCTGATTCAATGATAAGTGTGAATGGAGAACAAGATGCAACCCCCTCAAAAAAAAATAATAATACATGGCAAAAGAATAAGTGCTACTTGTTTAGGAGCAAAACTTATTGATATACTGAATCAATATTTTCTCTCACAGCATAATATTCAGCAGAAACAAGGACAGCCTAAATTTTGTGGTCATCATGAGTGAATTGCATCAGTTGTTTTGTTAAAATGTAGCATTTAGGAAATGCTGAAGGCAAAGCTCATAATTTAATATAAACCACTGTGCAGGGGTGGCTGTATTTTCATTTATAGTAAAATATGAATAAATGCACAAAGACTGCATCTGCTATGCAGTGTGTCTTTACTCACAGGCTTATTCTTCATGAATTGACATACTATCTAGTTTGCATGTATACTTCTCCATCAAGTGTAAATGTTTCAGCATAACATTTTTCTCTTACATTATTACTGAGATAAAAGATCAATTTATACATCCAAGAAGAGACAATTACTTAGCAGTATATATATTTCAAATTTTTTTTAAGAAACATATTACTCTTAGCTAGAGCTTACATCAGTGTTGTAGGACTAGCATCCTTGAATTTCAGATAGTTATCATGTTCTTTACATGAATAATGTCTATTCCTTCTGGACTGCTGTTGTTGGCTTACTTACTTATGCATGTTTACTGAGACAAGCATTTTCACATTTACATATGTAACTTTTAGATTATCGTCTTTATCAGTAATGCATGCCTCCTCATGAATGTAATTCTGAGGGAAACGTATTGGATGCTCAGGTACATCTGTGACCTTGCTGTCTCCATTACTCAGTTATGTTGGTAATCTTTAACCATCTACTCCAATATGGCTAGGAGCTAGATTTATATCCCACTTAAACTATGACAGTGTTTGGTTATGATGTTTTAAATTTGCCATGGTTAATGATTTTCTGTAATGCCTCTCTTGGGATTTGATACTGGCAAGGGCTATTCATCTAAGAACAGTCACACTCATTAGTTTTCTTCTGTATCTTATCTAGTGAAGTATAGGTCATAAACTTAGGATTTTAGGCATTCCTACCAAGAGTTCAACTATGTGATACTTTTTGGTTACTTCACACTCAGATGTTTCATGCAAGTGGTAAAGCACTATTCACATGACAAACGTTTATTTACTGATTCACATGTTTTCTCTAGTCCATCTTATAGAAATAGTGTACACCTAGGTTCAGACCTTGAAATAGTGTGTCTCACCTGCTACTAGCATATCTTACATAATCTGTTTATCACTTTTTGATGAAGGGTAAAACTTCTCAGTGGTCTCTCAACTTGTGTGTTAAGTTTCAGCTGGAACATGTTCAGAGATTTATTAAGAGTGCAGCTGCATCATTGCCAAGCCAACACTATTTCCCTTCTTAGCTTGATGAGAAGCAATGCTAATCATGTATGCATCTGGTCAAACCAGTTAGCATGATGAGGAGTCCCCCCTTGTGGCTGTAGCACAGTTACTTGGACACAGTGTGGTAGGCCACCTCATGTGCACAATTGATTAGTGCTGATGTAATTAACATCAGCAGATAAATACAGAAATATATGAGCAATGGAAAGGCATCCAACACAGGCTCTGGGTTGGAGTGGATGTCAAAACAGAAGTCATGGAGAGGGTACACATTATGGTGCAAAATGAATCGCATAATAAGTAATTACTTGGAAAGATACATCATCAAGAAATGCAGGGCAATATGGATATTTTAAGACGGTTTGAAATATACACAGGAGATGTTGGATATACAAGTAATACAGTAATGAGATGTAAGAACATGCACCATACCCAACAACGAAGGAGAGTGTTAGCAATGCACTCATACTAAACCATGAAGGTAATTACAAATAAAAATGTTTGCCCTGAGCTGTTTCAGTGCAGCAGTTTATTCTGCATGCCAGTTATATCCATGCTACAATGTAAAGGTGAGACATTGCAGATGTCATAATGCAAGAAGTAATGAAATCACATACCTGTGAAGTTTATCAAATGTATAGGTAGATTGCAATACAAAAAGCAAGTAACATACCTCAAGGGAAATTAAGCCAGAGCTCATATATTACTATGTGTCAGACAACTGACTTGGCAGGGGTAGTCAGTGAAGCAGTGACAGTGCAAGTCTCTTATAGCACATTAGACATCTGTGCATAACCACATTGATCAGTCACTTAAGTTATTATAGCCATTAGAACCACATATCCCCCAAAAGGTCATCTCAACACTGGCAGAAGAATCCAGATAAAATAATCATGTTAGATCATGCCAGTGTTCCCCACATAACACATAGACTCATGACCACATAGCTTACATTCAGGTGAACATAACAGATGACAGCACTAAAAGAGAAACACACAGGGGGTGAG
>NC_056751.1:432777872-432782872 GCF_019279795.1 Protopterus annectens | reverse complement strand
GTCCCTCTGAAAAGGTATGCCTCCAGCTATGGCAGCTGGTGAGGCTGAGTGTTTGTTCAGGTGCCAATACACTGGTCGGCATATATGGGGTATATATATTCTATGCACACCACCCAACACAATGCATAATATGTTCACATATTGTTGGTTACATATTGTTGCTGTTATCACAGTGGTCACTATGATGGTGGCATGATGCGTTGTATCTGAAGGGTGCACCAGACTCCTGTCATTGCTGTGCACAGAGATGAACATAATGGTGTGACAAAATGGCTCTATAGGTAGGACATGTGTGAAAACATCACGCTTATACAGTGCTACAACAGAGTAAACCAGTATTACAATGGTAACTGTTACATATCTACACTACACTATGGCATAAATACTGCAGTCCACGTCCACAACCACTTACAATGTGGTCCCAACATGACAATGCTTGTGTGATATGGAATCCGTGGTATGTTATGTTAGGACAGCAAATTACAGGAATCACAAATACTGGAAATACTGCACACACACCCCAGATAAAATATACAGATAAAATATATTTGGAAGCAGCTGTTGCGGTACTGAGAATGCACCGCTGAAGATGACATCTGTAAATCAGACATCAGGCATTCACAAATGATGTCTGTCCATATATCATCCCAGGTATGTGTCGGACAAACACATAGGGGCTGTGAGCAGCAGAGCAGACATAACTGACACAGTAATACACATTCAGCAATGGTGTGTACACCTGTGAGGTATGGCGCACAGTACATGCCAGGGTGCCAAACAGGTGCACAGCAACACTGTGTACATGGGTGCAGTGTGTTCCAGGGAAAATCACCTACTAACACAGCCCATGCATCACAAACATGTATACTGTTGCTAGCATGTATTGACTATAGCTGCACTGCATGCTGTTGAGTACCGTATGTCATGCATGTTGACAGATGGGTAATGGGAGGTATGTTGTAATATCTTCATACAACCTCACATGCAAGTGTGTGTATGGGGGTGGGGGTTGGGAGGTTATTTTGTCTGTAAGTGCAATCTGGTGGAGTGGAGTGGGGATTGATATATGTAGGATGTGTGTGTGTGTGTGTGTGTGTGTGTGTGTTTGTGTGTGTGTGTCCATGTATACATGTGTGATTGTGGGATTGTTCATACCTCTTGACTTCCCTTTGAAATCATGCAGTACATGGATATGGACAGACACATGGGACACCAGGAATACTTTTCTGACATGTAATCTCAGGACAGCTGATAGTATAATAAGGTATGTTGCATGGAACATGCATTGGGAGGGAAACTAGACACCAGGTATATTGTTATAATTGCAATCAGCAGAAAGTTGAAAGAATACCCATGTATGCAGCACTACAGATGCATTGGGGAATTACTAGACAACACCAGTGAGTGTTTCCAAATATTACTGTTGTCCACATAATAAGTTAATAGAGCAATAGATCTTGCATCTACTGAGCAATAGTTATGTATGACACTCCAGTGCGTGACATTATTGAGTGACTGTAGTATCCTCTAACATACGGGGGCCATGCTCACAATGTCTGGACAAACCCAGGGTGAATACTGGATGATAGCAGTGAGCCTTTGTAAAACCGACTCCAATCAATTGAAAGAGGTAATGAAGTAACAGGTCATGTTTTGTGATCACTTGTCTAGGCAGTTAGAAGAATGATACATTAATGATTGGTATTAATGAGTGTAAGTTTCCAAGTGTGATGCAGGATGGGGAACTTAAGAGAATAAACTTGGGACAGTCTGTAAACTCAGGGACAGGTAAGTATTATGGTGGAATGTCATGGTGTGTGTGTGTGTGTGTGTGTGTGTGTGTGTGTGTGTGTGTGTGTGTGTGTGTGTGTGTGTGCATGTGTGTGTGTGTGTATACTGTTAAGCAATGATGTACAAGTCTTAAAGTTTGTTTCTTGTTTTCCCCTCACAGGTGGTGAGGTGGGTCAGGGTCCCTCCTGCAGGCAAACTGATGTTGGTGTCCATACAGACACTGAAAATGATGACAGGTGTGTTGAGGCAGAGGCGGGGGTATCAGAGGCCGAAACTGCGTCATCATTTGACATCCCCCTGTTATCCACCCCATCCTCGCACACAGTCACAGTGCCTATAGATACCCCATCCCCAGTGGCCATAGCAGAGGGACAGTTGGCGGTTGGTGGCAGTGCACAGGACAGTGTAGTATCTATGGCTGCTGTGCCTGGACACAGCAGCCATAGCTGGATGTCAGACCGGGTACCACATAGGCAGATGTACAGGGGTGTGCATTGGAGGGCTGCTGGTCATCGTGCCCCTGGCAGAAGTGCCACATCTGGTACCACCAGATGCATGTTTCAGGCTGTCATGGAGGTGCAGGCATGTATGGAATGGTACACCAGACAGGGTCTGAGGCTGCAGAGGGCTACTCTTTCAGCTGTAACTGACAACATCCGTGATCTTGCAGGTGCCCTCTGTTATTTTTTGGATAGACGGTGGGGGTGAGATGGTGGGACTCATCAACCATGGATTGTCCTTGCTAGAGCATGTGGTGGGAGGGGTGGGATGGCCACATGGATGCAAGCCAGCAACATCAACAGCTGGAGGTCGACGTGGACATGCAAGGACACCAAGCTGCTCTCGTAGTGGCAGTACCAGCCCCAGTAATGCAGGGGGGGCGGTGCCCACACCATAGCAGGCCACGTGCACATGGCCCTGGTTCCAGCAGACATATGTCATCATCAGAGAACCATATTGTGGCTTGTACCTGGACATGCCCGGCCCCTGGCAGGCACAGTTCTCATGTCTGTGGCTGGAGGCAGTGAACTACACACCCTGCCAGGTATGGTCTTCACCTGTCCAACAAACACCTGTATAGGGCAGCCACATGGCAGAACTGTGTGCATGCATACTCACACACAATACAAACACACCTTAGGCAACCCCATACCTACACACACATATCACATCACTACGGCCATATCAGTAATTAAAACCCCTAAATCACACACATGGTGTCAAACATATGGCTCAGCCTAGGTCTCTGGCAAACCAACAACACAACCTGCGCATATGATGATACCTGTGCCACATCCCTGTTATCCATAACATCGATGCAGGGACAGGCTAATATGTTTCTGATGCACATGGTGACTGTACTACAGTGTACTAATGTACTGCTGTATAACATGTTGTCAGAAGTAAAGTTTAATGCTTACATGTCAGGAAGTGTAGCTGTCCAGCCATGATGCATTATAGCTATTATTAACACTGAGTGAGTGTGGTCTCCATAATGTTATCTGTTTGTGTTGTAGGTGTCCATGTGTCAGCAGGAGGATCGTTTGCTGTCATATCTCACAAGAGGTATGGCACTGTGGTGACACCTTGGCTGGGCCATATCCTGGGTACAGGTGAACACATGTCACAGGTCTGTATAACAGTTACTGCCTGTGACACATGGCTGATAGGTCTGGGGTGGGTGTATACAGGTGAGGGCATGATGGCTGCTGTTAGCAGCCCTTCTACAGTGGACAATGGTAGATCTACTGGGTGGTACACACCACATGTTTGTTTATAACACCCACGGAGGCTTTGGTGTTGATACACTACACAGGGAATACTGTACACATGGATGTATGTACCTGTGCAAGAAACCCATTGTAGCCTATGTAATTCCACCAAACCAGACTATGCACAACAACACATTGTGGAATAAGCAGTCCACTAGGTTAATGTCATTGACGATGGTATTGGCAGGATATATGTCCCCTTCCTCAATGTAGTGCAATCCTCAACTCAATAAACATATGTGTGCTGGTGTGGATGGCACACCCCTACCCTTTGGAGGGTGAGAGGTGCTGTAGAACCACAGATAGTGTGATAGACAACTATCTAACCTATTAACATGAACTGTACAGTATCACGGCCAGCTATGTGGGAGCATACACTCAATAATAACTGCAATGATGCTGGCTGTGTGCACAATAGCCACACCCAGCTATATATACCAACCCCAGTATCACTGCACACCTATACAGTGGGGAAGATGTCATTTACACATCTAACACTAGTTGTGATGGAATGTATGTCCACAGGATGATACCTGTGAAATAGCATATGCCAGGCAGTTCTTGGACAGATGACCCCCTGGGAAATGTATGTTCTGCAAACTGAAGTAGATCCCTCCACATACACACACACTCTTACTTGGCAACACTGGGACTAGACCCCTACCTAGGTATGCAGTGCTACTGATGTGTGTGGCTTTAATTACACACACCACGCAGCTGTTGGGATGAGGTGTATTCCAGGTTATATGTTACATGCAGAACATCCCCAGGCATGTACAGTATGGTAATGGGGGATGTAATGGTTGTTTATGAACAATACATACTGTGACATATTGTCATATACACATTGACAAACACATAATAGTCAGACACACATCTGAGAGACCTGGGTCTATCAGTGATAACTACCTTGTCAGTGTGTCCAGTGTTGGTAGGTTGTACACAGCACATACATAACTGGGTGGATAGTGTTATCAGTTACCTGTATGGTTGACAGTGACAGTGGTCACCATACAGTGGTACATGGGATATGTACCAGAGTACCATGATGTAATGGCAGTATAACCAGCACACATACCCCACTGTGGATATTGTACACACTGGAACCCATGATGACACTCTGACATACCCACCATCACACACTGACCAGGACTGTAATACAACCTCTTACCCATCCCAAGAGTGCTACTACGGGGATATGCATCTAATCCACATGCCACAGGCATAGTAGGGTGATGCATTGTCATGCCTCTCCTACGGTCATCAACATCACTATCCCTAATCATTATCCCTAATACTGTGTTGCAATGCATATTGTAATATGAGTATGTGGCCTCAAAATTCTGCACCCTACATATATACAAACATGCACACATACACACATTTGCCAGAACTCAGTGGGTATCCCATACCTATCAACTGATTTGTACAACAGTG